>NC_090236.1:11710000-11790000 GCF_024489055.1 Chanodichthys erythropterus
ACCAACCTTACCCCTAAACCTACCATCACAGGAAAACTATCTGACACAAAATACAACACAGAGGGACAAGCCCAGTTCAGCCTCTCATTAAAAGAACAGTCACAAATGTGTCCTCAATCAGAATTTTACAATCCATTCAACTAACTAGAGTCTGTTAATATGACTGAGGCAGATTTAGGAGGAAACATTTTTGCATCCAAAAACGGACAGAAAGAATGCAGGCGTCTTGAGAGTGAACTTATATTTAATTCAACGTAAACTTGCTTTATCACAGGTAATGTAGTTTTTCACCAGGAATTCTGCTGTTAAACATGATTTTTTTTTTTAAATAGCCGCGAGCAGCAATTATCCGGGTTAAGGACTATAAGCACATGTGTAAAAAGGTATTATTTTCTATTTAGCAAGCATGTGACCACTTAAATCATAGAAGGGAAGGACCATTTACAACAAATACAGGCAATTTACCATTGGAAATTTATGGTTTATAAAGCTTTTTAACAGTTATCGAAAACTTAGAACTAGTTCGCCAAAGCTGGTTTTTGTCCTAGAGGCAAAGTTGCTCAGAATGAGGAGTTCTACCATGTGGTGGCGTGTGTGAAAAATCATGTGATACACGATCCTTTACGCACGTGAAAAACTCAAAGGCGCCCCCCAGTGGAAGATATCTTTGAAATTTCTCACAGGCCTCTAGAGCCGTGAGTCAAACAGGTCCAGCGAGTTTCGTTCTGATTCGGCCTCTGTTAACCTTGTCTGATAGCTGCTCAAACTTCATTGGCCGATTGCGGACATGTTTTTTGAGATACAACAATGTCCTCTTAGACCGTCATGGCACCTTGGACAGTGACACTGCATACAAATGTTCAAGTCGATCAGACTAACGGTGAAATAGTTATAGCCATTTTCATGGTTTTTTATCCTGTTATAGCGCCACCAAGTGGCCAGTTGCTGCGTCCTTTTTCACGTGACCACAGAATGAGCTCTTACACAGGTGAAAATATCTCATTCTGTTCACAAGTTATAGCCATTTTAGTAAAACTTTGATCATTTTGGCGGCCCCTAGGGACCATGATTCGAAATGTAAACTTTTTTTTTTTTTTTTTTTGATAATTATTGACAATCAGACTCCAGAGATCTCGCTGCACTGGTTTGGTTCCAATCGGGTCAAAAACCTAGGACTAGTTCGCAAAATTAGGCATTTAAAAAAAAATCCAAAATATTGACGTGCGAATCCGAGGCATGCCATCTTGAGCAAGGATTCCAACGATATAAGACACTTGGTCTGTGTTCCAGTTCAGTTTTAGACACGCACTCACGAACTTCCCTAAACACTTCCCATCGGGAGAATCCCTGCCGCCATTTTGAAGTGCGTTCCACTTCGTGAAGTGGACGAGGGAAGTTTATATATATATATTTATATATATATATATATATATATATTTATATATATATATATATATATTTATATATATATATCGATTTTGACCGAGGGAGCGAGTCTACTTCACTTCAGGCAGCTCCATAACCCACAATGCAACACGATTGTGACATCACCGCATATCGCGTTTAATTTACCCCACCACAAACAACTCTATGATATATTAATTATTTTTAACATTTAAAACACACATATATACATATAGAATGCTGTATTAAACAGTTTTGTAAGGGGAAAAAATAAACAATAAATCAGCTCCATTGCGGATTCCAAGTGATCAAGGGTTTCCAGTTCAGCCCATACAAAGGTTCCACAAGAAGTGGGCACTCGTGCAACGTAAACGATGACGTACATCCGAGTCAGCGAGACCGAGTGAAGTTAGCGAGGGAAGGGCATTTAAAAACCGAACTGGAATGCAGCCCTGGTTTAGGAGTTATGAGATATTTCGTACTTTTGACTGCTGTAGCGCCCCCGTCTGGACGATCGGGGCGAGCCTTGGTGACAGTGTGAGTACCACCAGAAAATGAGTTTTTACTTCTGGAACCCGACTGTTGCACTCTATTTTATTTTTAAATTGTAAAATTTACATGTTGTACTGTAAATGTTTGCATTTTTTTCTGTATTTTTTTACTGAAATATTCTGGCAACCACAGCTGCCAGTTTTTTCTGTTGTTTTTTTTTTTACCATGAGCGGTTCTTTTCTCGTCAGCTGCGAGTGAGGTGGAGAGGAGGGCCGTTCAGGCAGTATACAGGGGAAAGTGTGTGAAAGTGCTCTGAGCGGACGGGACGTGTGCTGCCTTGCCCCACAAAGCATTCATGTGTGACTAAAACAACCTCAGCTGCCCCACCTAGAGACACACGACTGACAGCCGCCAGCTTACAGCAGCTACACACACAGATACTCACAGAAACTTCTGAAGCAGCAGTCAACGCCCTGTCAAACACCCATGACACCCTATAACCACTGAGCAACACCAAAGAAACTTTACAAAACACATTAGCAACCACACAGGTCACACTCACAACCACCTAGCAATGCCCTAGCAACCATTTTGATACACTCTAAAAATCACTCAGGACACCCTAGCAATGTCCTAGTAACTCAGGCTGGGCGTTAAATCCATACTGATATGTATCTGGGAAAAAATCCACAATATCAATAATAAACTTGAGTAATTTTCGATATTTAGCCTATATCTAAATATCAGGCACATAAAATTATGACAAATACTATTGTATTTGTATTTTCAATGTTACAGTAATAATAAATTGTATTATTATTATTATAAGGAATATCATACAACCATGATATTCTTTCATTCATGTTTTATTTATATCATAAAAATTAGATTAAAAAAACCTTATTTGACAAAACATTTTTATTTGTTTACATTTTAAAAGATTGATTAATTTGTTAACATTTTATGAATAAATTTCATTAGATTTTTAAAGATTTGTAAAATCCCATGATTATGATATTATGAAATGATGATTTAAAATTTGTATTAAATAATAAAACAGAGAATCCAGAAAAATAAAATGAAAAATAAGAATTTGGGAAAAAATTAACAGATTTTTACATTCATTCACTGATATTTTAGTATTATTTATATACTATTATATTATTTATTAATATTTGAATTAGCTTTTATTTTAAAATGATGATTTTAATTTTAGTTTAAATTTTAGTAATTTTTCTTATTTGCTTTTCTCATTTTTATTAGTATTTATTTTTTCTATTTAGCTTTCATTTATTTTATTTCAGTTTTAGTTTTAGTAATTTTAGTATACTTCAACTTTAGATTTCAAATTATAATTTTCTTTAAGTTTATTGCGTTTCTCATTTAATATGTACATTATATTTTAAATAAGCTTTATTATAGTTAGCAAAAATTATGTTTAATAGTTTTATTTATCAATACCAACACTGCATTTATTCTTGAGGCCTAGCAAACACATGATATCAAATACTGATAAATACCGATATTGCATAATATGAAGGAAAAAAAAGGTCATATCGCTCAGCCCTACTAGCAAGCACTCAGAACACCCTAGTTACCGCCAAAGATACTGTAGCAACGCCTTGGCAACCACTGAAAACCTTCGCAATCGCATCCTAGCATATAGTCTTCAGAAAATAAAAAAAGTATGTTGTTTCTTTCAGCTCTATTGCAGGTTTTTCTCATCTGTTCTGGCGTGTCTCTGTTTACTGGAGTAACGTCATGATCCTCCTGTGTTTATTCCAGTAACGCAGAGAGACTCAGAGTCACAACGCCTGTCTCACGTCCCCGTCTGTCTCTCTTCCTCACGAGTCTCACTGGGAAACACAGACTACAGTAAACACAGATCTAATCAGAGACACAGAAGAAGGAAAGAAAGAAACACACACACACACACGCACAATTGTTTCACTATATTAGTGAGGACATTGATTTCCATTGATTTTATATCAGGTTAATGATATTTTCTATGGCCTTACCCAAGCCCTACCACTAACCATCACAGAAACATGACAAAACACTACATTTAAATACAAACATGCTTTGGCCGATTTATAAGCCTTTTTAACTAGCGAGGACCAGTAAAATGCACTCACTAGTCGGTTGTCATGATATTTCACTATATTTGGCCCACACAAGTAAAGCCAAACCTACACACACACACACACACACACACACACACACAGTGTACAGTTGTTGCTGCGCTCCAGGAAAAAAAGTGATCCAGAATAAAATGTGTTCCACCCAGTTGCCCTCAAACACTGGGCATGTGTGTTTCTGCAGGGGAGAGCACAGACAGACAGAAGAACACACAATATAACTCACGTGACATGAACAAAAAGTCTGGAATTTTATCACAATACGAAGACTGCGTATTCCAATTACAAGAAATGTAAATTGATCTTTCTCCAGTTTCACTTGGTATTCCATTCCGGGAATGATTTTAAACACCTGCAGGGATTTTTCAGGATTCCAAATATCCAACATGAGTTCTAAGTTACCGAAGAAGAATTTTGCACACACACACACACACATACACACACACACATAAAAATCCTAACCCTTTACAATGAATCTTTGTTAATGATGGTTACATTTCCTTCTTGTGTAAATATAAACTCAAACCATATCAAGCATGAAGTTGAAAGAGTTCAGAACTACCTCCACATCGTCTGACCAATGAATTTTCATTATTTAATAATCAAATGCCTGGAAAGTAAAGATTTTTAGGGATAATCCCTATATATAGATTTTTTACTCTCACAAAGAGCAAATTATAAATATATACAGTCAAACCAAAATTGATTCAGACACCTAGAACATTTAATTCATTAAAGGATTAGCTCATTTTTAAATAAAAATGTCCTGATAATTTCCTCACCCCCATGTCATCCAAGATGTTCATGTCTTTCTTTCTTCAGTCAAAAAGAAATGAAGGTTTTTGAAGAAAACATTCCAGGATTATTCTCCTTATAGTGGACTTCACTGGACTCCAAACGGTTGAAGGTCAAAATTACAGTTTCAGTGCAGCTTCAAAGAGCTTAAAACGATACCAGACGAGTTTTTTCCTATTCAACTTATGGAAAAAACTAAACTGGCGCCATATTCGTTCTGTAAGTAGAATAGGGAAGGCGTAGGACATACAGCATAAGCTTTTTGAAGAATACGGAAAGTGGAAGCACGTGCAAGGCGATCATTTGTGTTTATAAATCATATACAGTTGTATCTTTTTCCAAAAATAAGGAATGGTTTCTCTAGATAAGACTCTTATTCCTCGTCTGGTGTCGTTTAAAGCTCTTTGAAGCTGCACTGAAACTGTAATTTTGACCTTCAACCGTCTGGAGGCCATTGAAGTCCACTATAGGGAGAATAATCCTGGAATGTTTTCTTCAAAAACCTTCATTTCTTTTTGACTGAAGAAAGAAAGACATGAACATCTTGGATGACATGGGGGTGAGTAAATTATCAGGAACATTTTATTTGAAAGTGGACTAATCCTTTAATACAATTTATTCACTATAGTTAAAAAAATGGTAATAAAACATGACAAGATCTCAGAGTTAAACTGTGTCAGAAAATATTAATCTTAATTATGTCAGATAACTCTTAAGCAAAACATGGTCAGGTCAAAGTGTCTGAATAATTTTTGGTTCCAAATTTGATCAATTTTACTGGTAATCCACTGTATGAAGTATAATATGTCGCAGTTTACTTTATTTTGCTATCCTCACTTACATAAATGAACTATAGTATTTATTAACACTAGTAAAACATATATATATATATATATATATATATATATATATATATATATATATATATACAGAAATGTCTATTATAGAGTTTGAAAGAAGAAGAAAAACAAATCCAGAGGAGAGGAAATATTGCGAAGTGACCCGGTGTGATAAATGAGCGCAGCATGTGTCTCTTACCTGTAGAAGACATTTGCTGACATCACTGGCACAAAGAGCTTTGTTACAGCCATTGATGATGGTCAGTCCAGACAGAAAAAATAACAGAGAGATCAGGACGGGACAGAGGAACAGAGCCGGCCGCATCCTGACCACAACCCCACACACCTGAAACCAAATAATACCAGAGAGAGATATATCTATATATATAGAGAGAGAGATATATTTTATTTATACTTTATATATATATATATATATATATATATATATATATATATATATATATATATATATATATATATATATATAGTATGTATGGTAGGCCTATCATGTTATTATCATATACCATGCTACATCTCCAAAACTATAGCACTTTTTGTTGTATGTGCATAAAACAACAGCTTGTTCGTAGTTGTATTTTTTATTTTTAACTTGGAAAATATGATCCATCTTCGTCACATTCAAGCAAATTAAATACAGATTTGGAATGCAGAAGAACTGCGAAACTTTTTGTTGGCATTGTTTGACTTTCTTTCTCAGTGTGAAATACTTAAAAACAAAGAAAACTCTGCATAAACGCCACAAATACTTATTTACTTATTCATATATAGGCATAAAAACACACTGACGTCCAAAAGCGCTGCTGTTTCTCTGTTACTGCAAACATGACGCAAAAACACTATGGATTATCACGTCACAGGTTTGGCATACGTCACATCTTTACATGTATTTGGCAAATAAAGCATGCATACTCACTGTATGACTTTGAAGCTTTATCAACACTTTCCTTTGGTTTTTGACTTTCTCTCGGTTTTTGACTTTCTCTCATACGGATCTCTTGTCTTGTCTCCTTTTACGCTGAATAGAAACATGAGCGGCTTTGATACACAGAAACGGAGTGAGGAGAAGGGCAATTAGCACAACAGATGGGCCCTGAGGGGGCGTGGCTTAACGGCCCGGATCTTGTTTTTTCTTTAGTCTGATACCACGATAAATCTTGTTTTAACTCTTCAATATGCAGTTTTACATGTATTTTCAACTACAAATCCTTTGAAATAAACGAATATACCAGTTAGCATTAAGATCTCTCCAATAAGTAAAAAACGTCGTGATAACAGAAAGCAGCTCGATAGAAAAATCTGCTATTTGAGCCTCTAAGCGCCCCCTAGAGGAAGAGCGTTTCTCACATAAGCCGCCCAATGAACTCTGATCTCAGAACGAGTCAGACGCGCGCTTAAAGACACAGGCAAGAGTCCGATTGAGCAGCATTGCTAATATTGTTGTCTCCTTATGACAAATTGTTGGGCTTTTTCCTCATTTATAAGTGACTTTGAATGAAAAGGATCTGCCAAAATGATTAAAAGTTTCAGGAGGCCTACACAAAAGGACATGATTAAAGTTTTTAATGTTGTTTATATGTATTTGGGGGGTTTTTAATATGCTTTAAGACAAACCATGTGCAAATTCACGAGTAAACACCATTGCTGAGTATTTTCGCTTTAAAACTGCAGTGATCTTAAAGGGTTAGTTCACCCGCCCGCATTTTGACGTGATTGGTTACAAGGTGGTTTATGACGTCACAAACAAACCGCATTTTTGAAACTGTCTTAAAAGGTTAGTTCACCCAAAAAATGAAAATTCTGTCATTTATTACTCACCCTCATGCCGTTCCACACCCGTAAGACCTTCATTAATCTTCGGAACACAAATTAAGATATTTTTGATGAAATCCGATGGCTCAGTGAGGCCTGCATAGGGAGCAATGACATTTCCTCTCTCAAGATCCATTAATGTACTAAATCATATTTAAATCAGTTCATATGAGTACAGTGGTTCAATATTATTATTATAAAGTGACAAGAATATTTTTAAAATAACGACTTATAGAGTGATGGCCGATTTCAAAACACTGCTTCAGAAAGCTTCGGAGCGTTATGAATCAGCGTATCGAATCATGCTTCGGATCGCGTGTCAAACTGCTGAAATCAAATGACTTTTACGCTAGAATTTTCATTTTTTGGGTGAACTAACCCTTTAAGACAGTTTCAAAAATGCGACGTCATAAACTACTTTATAACCAATCACGTCAAATGTGGGCGGGCTTTAGAATACCATTAACTGATTCTCAAGAAAAATCGGGTAGATTTAGCAATATAGTGGTGTATGATATATATCTATTACAAATATGATGTTATTATAAACTATATGCCTTTCTCATTGTTCAAAGCATTTCTAAGGTAACTGATTTTTAGAAGGCAGACTCTGATGGCGAACAGAAACATAGTTTGTGTAGTATTAGCAACACATTATTAGCAGGTGTTTGATAATGTTTTCAAGCAATAGGCTAATCATATTAATTACAATAAGTGTCCGACATTGTAAAAAGCGAATTGTGCAGCGTTTACCTCATTAAGTTGACCGAGTGGATCTCTGAGCTCGTGCGAATGAGTGGAGGCGGGGCTAATTAGCATATTCATACCAAATGAAGCAAGGGTGTAGAGTTTTGAAAAAAAAAAAAAACATTCACAGGAAAAAATATTTAAATATATAATTTCGGTGTTCAAAAATGAGTAAAGGATAAAATGGTTGAATACAGGGGGACTTTAAAGATCTGGACTGCTATTAATCCAAAAATAACAATAATGATAATAATATTTAAGAAAAATATTACATTTTTAAATATTATTTTTGTCATTTTTCTTTTTATATATATATAAATTATGTTTATTTATTTATTTTTATTTATTCATAATTTATTATTTCCAAAACAATGTAATATTCATACAGATTAACTGTACAAGACTGAACTAAATTAATTTTTTTTTAAAGATAGTCTATGATGTTGATTAATATTCTTTCATTTGTCCACTCTGCCATCTGCTGGTCACTTCAAACTGAATATCTGAGTAGGTTCCAACTGGCAATTATTTTTTTCTTTTCACACAGTATAGAAATATTTATACTTCATGACTTCTACATTAAGCACACAAACAAATAAACAAACAAAAGCAAAATAGTTTGATTTCACAACCAATAAAATTTATTCAATTATATATTACAAATATGTACATCCTCATGTAACAAGTAAATATTAAAATAGACATATTTTTAGAACCATCGTTCAAAAGGCATTACGTTGTAAAAAATAGGTTTCGTTGTGATCTCACATTAAAACTGTAAAAGTAAGGGTATTTTTTTTTTCTATTGAGAAACCACAACAAACTTTTCCATTTTTTTTAAATGTGCGCAAGACACAAGAGACAACACGCAAGAAGTGGATGTTACTAACAGACACAACAATGGCAGAAAAGAACCAGGACCACTTCAGTAAACCTCACCACGGTACAACTTGTCAGAAAGGGACGAACCTGCGAAAGCATGCACATTATAGAAATCACAAGTCAAAAAACATCGGCTTTGATGGATGTCAAAGGGATAAAAGAGGAATTAAAAAAAAATAAAAAATAAAACTGAACGAAAAAGTATTTCAAAACACATGCTTAAAGAGTTAAGCGAACATCAACAACAACAACAAAGAACTTCAATGTAAAAACAACTTTGGTCCATTAAACATTAGACAAAACAAAGTTTACAATCAAAATATTTATTACTTAAACTTTTTCCGTCCTCTCAGTTTTCTTCCATTTTTTACAAGTTAAAAACAATAATTACATGGCTATTTACAAATGCACAATCAGTATGTATAAAATAAGTTAAAAAATGAGGAGCACAATCTATACATTATCTATGAACACTCACTGTAGAAACATGTTGGATTGAGATCTCTTTCATAACAGAGGACGAAAATCTCTCTTGCTTCCCGATGGTGGTCTTTACCCTCCGGAGGCTTGTTTTCAGACACTCCTCTTTGTTGACCCACGGCCTACCGTTCTGGATAGTGGACCTCAGGGTTAAGTGCGTTTTAGTATAGTCTATAGGAGCCAATCTGGCGCCCATGTGGTGAAGTGCGTTTGGACCGGGTGCGTGTGGTCGAACCAGAACTAGAACAGCGAACACAGACTGAACCGATGATGACAGTTAGCCTGAAAGTGCAGCACTCGTTTGTGTTATTTTTCTTTTTTTACTTCTTTTATTATAAATCTGGAGAGTCTGTGACACACAAACGCACAACATACATGCGCACACGCACACACACACACACCTCCAAATCAAGTGCTTCGTGTTTATCACCCTACGCACGTCTTGACACCATCACGTGACGTGGTCTGATAGCTACAAAATGTTTTGTCGTCTCTCTATCTCGTCACCTGGTCATATCGGTGTCAGGTCGAAGTCGTCATTGACCTCTACGAGAGGGATGTAGAATTCGGGAATCTCGAAAATGCTGGTAGACTTGTAAGTGGCAGGATCCAATTCCTGTAGTTTTAGCTGCCACTCCAGACGCTGAACCGCGTTTAACGCCGCTGCTTCATGCTGCTGACGCATCAAGAGACAAGTCTGCAGCAAAAGAGATTGGTGTCAGTTGTACAGATACAGTGACTTCAAATAGGTTCATTTAAGACACTTAATGTTTGAATGTCATTGCATTAGAAAAAAATGTAAGAAAGTTTCTCAAAACCATATTATGCCTATTACAATGTCTTTACTTTGTTTTTGGGCTCTACTAGAATAGGTTTTCATGCTTGAATATTCAAAAAACAAATTTTTTCCCCATATTTGACATTGTTGCAGTCTTCCCAATCTCTCTTCCCAGTCTGTCAGTAACGCTCTGTTGTCCATATAACGACTAAACGGTACGATGCATCGTTGAAGAAACCAACCAATTGGTGGAGTAACAACTTCTTTTAATTAATCCTTTGAGATCAATTTAATGCCATTTTTTTTACTATTATGCGGACAACAAAAAACTCCCTGAAACTTCCTAACTCTTCCATCCAGATAGTTGTATTCTCTGTTTTTACTGTTATTTTTATGCGTTTCTTATGCGTTCCATTTTTATTATTATGCACTTGGTTCTTCTTTATGTAAAGCACTTTGAATTACCATTGTGTATGAAATGTGCTATACAAATAAAACTGCCTTAAATTGCCTTGCCTATTAATTATAGACATGGCATCTGAGGATTATTTCTCATTTTTATCTCATTTTAGTTATTTTGCTTTATTTGCAGATTAAATCATAGGCTCATATTATACGCACATGCGCACTCTTCAAAAACAGTGATTTAAATCTCGACAAATTAAAACATGTACTGTACATGACATTTTTATATATTCAAAATAAAAGATATAGATTGTACTGAATGTTAGCTTGCTTATTTTGCTCAAAATAAGGATTTATTAAGTCTACATGTCAAGAAACTAACAACAGGTCGAGAGCTGTCATTCCAAACACACAACTTTCTGATGTTGCTTGAGAGTGTTTGTTGGAACTATGGTTTCGGGAAACGCAGACTTGTTGCACTATGCTCATAATGGCGGAACTTGCGACCATTGTTGGCTAACAATACTTTCGGGAAACACACGCATTTAGTTTCCATTTCTATGAAGCCCTTCCTTCCGAAAAGTGCAGTGTGCTCTGATTGGTCAGCTGGACCAGTGTTGTGATTGGTCAAGCGCTTTAAGCGTGTTTGGGAAATGTCCCGCCCCTTACCATAACCGCAAGTTTCAACACATTACTAACTCAACCAGGCCCAGCCCCTTCATTTTTGCATATGCCTTGGGCGGAAATTATTTAAATGAGGAATATTGTGATGTGTTCAGTCCTGGAAGAAAACTCAAGACTACAATCCAGGCATTAGAGGGACTTCAGAAAGAGTGATTTGATGTTTCATTATCTGATGCTATACCATTCATGCATTTTTATGTTTTATAAAGTGTCCAAATATTTTTTGAGGCCACTATTCCATGATATGCTGGTTGTTTTGTGTTGTTTTGAATCATTTGTTTAATTTCTGTTTTTGTACCTTCAGCTTGTCAAACTTGTCATCTACATCCTGAAGCCAAGACATAAACTGCCTTGCATTGAACCGATCTCTAACAGAAGTCTTCCCATCATCACCCTGAAATGTAAAAAAAAAAAAAGATTAGTAAAGATGAATCGTATTGTATGTGGCAAGACCAATTTTCTGAGGTATTAAAAGCACAGTCCCCTTTCAAAACAAGTTGAACTTAATCAACAGGATTTGTGGTCTGATGTTGATTACAGAAAATGCACTTGGTATCTTGTCTTGATTCATCAACATATTTCCTGTGTTTGGATTTTTTGTTCATGTAACGTAATTTTATTGTACTCTTACATACATCAAATGAAAGTTAAGTGTTAACTCTGGTTTAAAAGTAGCTTTATGTCAATGGAAAATAATGTCCTAATAATGTGACCACTTACCTGGACGTCTTGAGGCATGTTGTATACTTCGGCATCCAATAGGACTGTGCAGGCACTGAATGGAAGCGTCTGATTGGCTAGTGTTCTTGCAGCACGGTAATGAACTCTCAAAACCTCCTGCTCATTGGATACAATCAGCTTTTCCTGAAAGAGCAAAAACCCCATGACTTGATTGAATGTCTCTTTATTGCAACCAAAAACCAGCAACCTAAAGCTAAAACAATTTTTATATATATATATTTTTAACAATTCTTCAATATAAATACATGAGTTGACGTAATTTCCACTAAAACAGGAAGACAGGCCAAGAGTTTATTTGCAAAAACAGATAACTCCATTTTTATGAATTCTCACAAATCATGTTTTTTTTATTGTGCATTTCAAGTAATAACAATCAAACTGCAGTTGGGCTGTTTTGATTAAGAAATGATAACTCTAAAAAATACAGGTAAATTAAAAAAATAAAATTCATTGAAAGTATGTTTTATATATATATTAAAAGTTTGTTTTTTAGCAAAAGCAGATAACTCCAACAGTCGTTTTTTTGGCAAAAGCAGATAACTCCACATTTCATGTTTCATAGTTAAACAAAACCCAAGTAATTGCATTTAAAACACTCTCAAACACACATGTGCACACAAACGCACACACACACCCACGCGCGCACGCACACACACACACACACACACACACACACACACACACACACACACAGACAAACAGATCGGCACACACACACACACACACACACACACGCTCTCTCTCTCTCTCTCAAACACACACACACACACACACACACACACAGATCGACACACAAGTACACACACACGCACTCATCCACACACGCACGTGCGCGCGCACACACACACACACACACACACACACACACAAGCAAAAGGACAACCAATTTTTCAGCATGTAAGTCGTGTATGGTGTACAAGGACTTACAGGAGTCGAAATCATAAATCCTCGATCACTTTTAGTGAGCTTTGATAAAACTTTCCTCAGCTAGCGCGTCTTTTTGAAGTGACTAGAAGCCTTGTCACCTGACCTGAATACTGCGCGCTGATTCGCTAAAACGGACTTATCGGTTTCTGTCTGTACACAAACAAGGGCGCTTGTCGGCTTCTGCTGTAAAACGTGAACTTGCGATGCCTGAAAGTGGGCAAAACCGGCTCTTCTGACAAAATGGATTTAGGGTACAGAACGTGCTATATATGGAGAATAATGCACAGCACTTAGTTCATTTTTTTTAAAAATGGCGTTTATCGGTTTTTGCAAATGAACTCTTCATATATTGAGCAGCTCCTTCCCTTTTAAAAAATAGCCAGTTGCAGTTGCAGTTTGTTTATATCACTTATAGATCACCTTAAGGCTTACACATTCATACTGAAAGCCAAAAAAAACTACATTTTGATTGAAGACTTTTTCACACAAATACTCTGCAGTCCCATCATGAACCCCTAGGGTGTGTTAACCTTTGGTTCAGGAACTTTGAACTAGAGATTGATGTTCAGTAAATACAATATAGTTTAAGGTTTCCATTTACCCTTTCAATGCTGTGCTGCAGTCTTAGTTTCATCCGTACCACCTCTTGCTGTTTGAACATCTCCTTCAGTGGTTCAGGTAGAGAGGGAGGTGGCGTTATCTACAAGAGCAAACATTATGGTGAGATTTCAGTTTCGTTTTATAGTTCTTAGACTAAAAATGTGTTCCAATCATGACTTTCACAGAATGGAAGTGGTGACCAGCTTACCGTTGGGATGCAGAGCTTGCTGAGAGGGTTTCCATCCAGCAGATAGGACCCATTGAATGTCACATACTCGTCGTAGTACTGAGGTGCTTGAGGAATGACACTACAAAGCACTTTCCTCTTCTCCTCAATCTTCTTGCGAATGTGCAAGTACTCATAATATGGGTTTGCTCTCTCGGTCTGGTAAGGCTGGATCTCTTCAAGCTTCAATGCATCTACAATTGCAGCTAAGGACTGTTGCGCCTTTTCTTTGACCTGCTGAGCCGTAAGGTTCATTTGGGTGGGAGCTGAAACCCTATGCATCTTTCGTTTCCTTGGATGGGTCACCTGTATATCAGCTTCTTCATCAAGGAGTCGGACTTTGGCTCTGGCCCCAGATGTATCTGAATCTCTGTCCACGATAGATATCGGGGAGGAACTTCCTGAGGTCGCTCCACTGGGCAGCTCTGCCTGATGATCGGACTGGACAGTAGCACTGCTCTGACCCTGTTCTACATTAGTCTGAAGGTCAGATTTCGCAGGCTTCTCCTCGACAGCAAGTTGGTCTGATGTCTCTGCATCAGCCTTACTTTCAGATACAGCTTGTGTCGTTGCACCTTCTTCTGAGGACAGGACTTTCGCCCCATCCATTTCTGTGATTCGGTTCTTGTCCGAAACATCTTCAGACAGCTCCATGGGGTCTTCAGGGACCCTTTCTGGACTGGCACAGCGAGACACATTTGTCACTGAAGCTGCATGAAAGCCTTGCTCGTGTTTTTCTGGCTGAGCGTCAACTGTAACCAATGGCTCACTGGAGAAATTTGAGATACTTTCGTCTTGCACACTTGCATCACCCTTTTCAGTATCTTCTTGGACACTGGTTGTTCTCAGCAGTGGTTTAGTAGTTTCTTCAGAGCTGGATTTACATGAACCAAGAGATGGACTTGGAGTGCTTGTCCAAGTTGTTTTGGTGATGTTTTCCCCACTCTTTTCCACTTTGTTCTCAGAAACAACTAAGGGTTTCTCTCTTTGCTCTGGCCTCAAACTAGAGTCTGCTGTCAATGTATGTTCGCTACTGGAAATGAAGCCAGTTTCCAATTGCTGGCTACTAGAATGCAAAGGTGAACTGGCTTCAGATGGATTTTGTGTGTGAGAAGACTGAAATGATGCAACTTGTGATGCAACAGCTAGTGAAGACTCCTTGTTTGATCCCTCCGTCATTACGGCACCAGGGACATCAAGCTGACCCAGACTTGCATGCTCTATTTGACTACTAGTGTTGCAAGACCTGCTTTTCTCTTGCAAATGAGTCTGAAACACACTGTTAGCCTGTTTGAGGCTACCTAGGTCTTTTGCACTAGACTCTCGCAAGTTTGGTGAAGGTTGAACTTGACAAATGGGAGTGACGCCTTCACCTTCATTACCAGTCAGACTTTCGCTTTCTGGAAGAGCACTAGTAAGACTTTGACTGCTCTGATTTTCCTGAACAGGAGGCACGCTAATGTCAGTTGAATGAACCGCAGCTTGCTCACTGCTTGGTTGGGAAACAATGCTGATTATTTGAGACTCTTCTGTTGTTCTTGTTTCAGCTGGTGACACCTTGGCTTCTTCATCCAAAATAGCCCTTAAGCATGGGGAGGCATGCCTGCTTGATAATGGTGTGCGATTGCAGAGAGCAGTTTCGGGAAGACTGCCGGTATCTTTATCGTGAACAGTAGGTGATCTGGAGGACTGCAAAATGAGGGAAGACTGCAGGAAAGGTGGCTGGGAATCTGAAGCTTCCATGTTCATGTCAGAATCATATTCAGTTGGTTTAGGTGTCAATATGGTTGCATGACAGGAATCTTCTGAACTTGCCACAGAAATCATGGATACTGATCTCGACATAAGTCCAGATTTTTCACTCTCTGGTCTTGGAGATCGATTAAGACTGTTTTCAATTACTGGACCATTCTTCCCCAAGGTTTTCGCATCTACTGAGAGCGTTCTTCCACTGGTGGCATCTTTCAAGATCTTCTCGCGGTGCCCATCTGGTGCTTCGGAGCTCTTTGACCGAGTTAGTTCCTTGTTTAGACAAGGCTCACTGGACGAAGGGGGCGTTTTTGTTTTTTCCTTGCTTTTCTGTTGTTTCACAGGGTCAGTTCCTGGACGCTGCTTTAGCCGCTCCCTTTCCTTCTGCTTGATTTTCTCTAAGTGCTTCCTGTGCCACAGTTCAATTTCCTGGTCCTTGAGACTGAGCATGCGTTCAAAGCTGGTCTTCATGAGGTCATCGTTCACCAACCTCTTTTCTTTGGGACGGGTATCCTTTAGAGCGGGTGCAACCTTAAATTTGGGGTCCACTTCACTTGGTTTTGTCTTGCTAATTTTGCCATCCCTGTTCAGCTGGGATCGATCTTTTTCCTTTTCCTTGTGTCTGTCTCGCTCGCGGTCCCGATGCCTTTCAGACTCCCGGTCTCTCTCTCTTCTATCTCTGTCTTTCTCTGGAGGCTTGGTTGCCTCTTCTTTTGATTTAGATGAAACAACCTTATTGTTCTCACAAACGTAGCCTTTCTTCTCTTCCAATAACAACTTTAGATTGGAGTAGGATGAGGAAGAGGGGGTGGTCTCTTTTGACTTCTCTTTTTTCCTCTTGTCAGAATCTTTGTCCCTCTTGTCAGAATCTTTTTCCCGTTCTTTTTCTTTACTGCGGTCAGATTTTCCATGATCAGTGGTTTTCTCGGGGGCTTTTCCTTTCTTTTCAGAACTTGTCTTATCTTTGTCTTTGTGGTCACCAGAAGAGTGCTCTTTCTCAGATCTTTTGTCAAGCTTGTCCTTATTCTTCTTGCTCTCTTCATGCTTTTTCATCAAAGACGTTGCTTTGAGCTTTTCACTCTCTTTATGGCTCTTATCATTGGGTGAATGTGAAATATTTGTTAATTTCTCCTTTTCTTTCCATCGATCTGTAGAGTTGTGAAGTTCAGGCTTGTCAGTTAAATGTTCCGATTTGACTTTCTTGTCTTTATCTGCATGTTTCTTGTCAGACTTTTCAGATTCCCGATCCTTTGTTGGTGGTCGCTTATCAGTTTTCTCACGAGAGTTCTTCTCTGGAGACTCCAGCTGATCTTGGTCTGCTGAATTGACAGTAATTGGTTTATCATCTACTTCTTCTTTGACTCCTGAACTGTGCAGTGAGCTGTCAGGAATTCGGCCAGAGCCAAGACCCTCAGTCCGGTCATCAACTTCATCTCCTTTTCCGTCCTTTCCACGCTCCTCTTTAAGGGGCACATCTTTTTTCTCTTTTTTAATGGTCTTGTCCTTTTCTCGCTCCTCTTTTGGCCTCCTGTCCTTGCTGCTGCTACTGCTTGAATGTTTCTCTTTTGACGCCCCTCGTTCCTCTTTAACAGGTGAGGAGTCTGAGGACTTTACAGGAGATCCGCCAGCAAGCATTTCACATTTGCCTGAGAGATCTTCGTTTTCATCACTTTTGAAGAAGTTCTCCTTCCAAAACTCCCGATCAAACTCCATGTTCCTATGTCCGTCCTTGCGCGGCTCCTTCTGCCGGTGGCGATTCCTCTCGGCCTCATACTCCTTCCTGTACTTTTCCTTCTCCTTGTGTTTCAGCTTGTGCTTTTTTACAACTTTCCCATCTTTGTCAGTCTTCCTGAAGACAGCCTCAGAACTGTCTATACTGTTGCTTAGACTACTGTCTTTGAAAGGACTGGAACTGCCATCATCTCTGTCCAAGTTAAGCTCCTTGTGATGATGCTTGCTCTTCTCCTTGTGCTTGCAGCTCTTACTGCTAGAACCTTCTGTGCAGAAGTCAGACTCTGTGTAGTGGTTGTATTTGACGCTGTCCCCTGGACAGGATCCATCACCAATAGAAACACAAGTCTTAGCGTTCTCCTGTTTCAGTGGGGTTGTCTGTTTGTCAGTTTGGCTGTGGTTCAGCTTTGGGGACTTGACTACAGACAGGTGAAAGAGGTGGACCGATGTGTCATCCTTTGCACTGAATGACATTTTGAATGAATCCTCTTCCCTGACGCCCTTGTCAGAATTGTCAGACACAGTCGCCGAAGAAAAGAGAATGGACTTGCTGTTCTCTTTCCCTTCTTCTCGGACTTCCTGGTTCTCCTTGTTTTTGCTTTGGCTTTTGTTCTTTTTCTTCTGTTTACCTTTTTCTTTTGGCTCCACTGACGTAAGAGTCAAGCTTTCTTTCTTCGATCTACTGTCTGTTTTGTGACCATCCACACTGGCCGACCTGGTAGGCGAGCTCCTTCTTTCTGTCGGCACCTCGGCTTCATCGCTCGAACTGTCTGAACTGCAGTAGGCGAGTCTCACCTTTGTTTTTTCAGACTTGCACACCAGCATTGACTGGTCGCTTTTGCTGCCTTGTTTGGAAGCATAGTGGTTCCTTTCCTTCTCCTCCTTCTCCTTTTGCCTTAGCTCTCGCCTTAAGATGTGTCGGTCGTTAAGTGCCTTACTGAGGTCTTCCTCCTCTTCCTCATCCTTGAACTCGTATTCATCCAGCCCTGACATGGATGATGAGGCCTTCACTGTTGTCGATTTACTGTCAGAGTCCTTTTCAGCATCCGAGTACTCCATGTTCTCGTCTACACTGGATGGATTCACAGACGGTGGGTCCTCTGATTCTGTGACATGCAAAATAATGGAAAAACGGAATTAATAAAATGCTATTAAATAAAAAGGCTCAACCAACATTTTTTAATCAATTAAATTAAGTAATTAAAGTGAAATAATTCATATTTGCTGTAATCAATAGAATATAAAAAAAAAAATACTTGAAACTCGACTTAAGACTCATAATTCTCTAGGACTTCAAATAGGGAAAAAAATTATCTGAATTTTGCATCAATGTTCAGATAAAAGTCTTGACTTTTTGTCAGTCTGTTTTGTACTGAATGGGCATTTGCAGAAAGATTAAAACAATGCTTGCCTTAAAACTAATGAATCATTTAATTAATTATCAAAGAAATTCCTGTAGTTAACACAGTAGAGCATGGCACTAGCACCGGCAAGGTCATGGGATTGATTCCAAGAAAATAAAAAAAATAAAAAATAAAAAAATGTATAGCTTGAACTCAATGTAAAACTTTGTATAAAAGCACCTGACAAAAATGCAGAGATGTAAAATACACTAAATATTACACAAAATATATGCAAGGTATAGAAATAAATGTTCCTCCAAATGGATTAATAAAACTACCTAGAGAACATAAAAAAATATTTCGAAAATGGATTTGATTGACTTGGACTCTTTGTAAGAGATTGGTCAGCATGTCTGATAGCATGCTGCAAATGTGCTTGTATTAAACCCAGAAGAAAAGAAAAGTTCAAAAGAAATACCAATAGCAACAGCACTGGCAAATCTCCTGCCAACGTCTCTGTACCTGAAGAGCTCTCTTCTGGTTCTGAGAGTGGGATCTCTCCCTTGAGTAATTGCTCAAGCTCCTGAGAGTCAGCAACATCAACCGGTCTCTCCCCTCTCTTGTTGGCCTGGAAGGCATTTCCTCCATGACGCAAGAGCAGCTTCACAATCTATGAAAGTTTGGTAAAACATGACATTGTAAACAGGTGAATTATCCGAAAGATTCACAATTGCTAGCAGATATTTGTCCATTTTGAGTGTATCGTCATCAGCCAATAAATGTGTTTAATAAAAGTGTGCTGCAAGTGTCACCAATAAAAATCCATGTAGGTTGATAACTAGCTGAAAATGTCATCATTTAAAGTAAAAACTCACATCTTTGTGCCCGCTGCTGGAGGCGTCATGAAGCGGAGTGTCATCGTCCAATCCTTGCGTGTTCACTTCCGCTCCTGCACCAATCAGAACCTTCGCCACATCATAGTAACCAAGGTTACAAGCTTCATGGAGAGGCGTCCAACCTGAAGAAAAGAACAAACCAGTTTGAGCTCATGAGAATCTACAACTGGAAGGAAAAATGGAAAACTTTTTAATACTATAAAGCCTACAGTATTATATTTGATAGGGAAATTTCTAAGGCTTCTAAATTATCAACATTATTAAAACTCAATCTACTACATATCTTCTGTTGTTTGATTGATAGTTTATACTTTTATAGCAACCTTCCTACTTTTGAGGAGGGTTTATTTGTTCATATCTTAGAACTTTGAAAATAAAACTAAGCATTTAAACATCATCTTACTAAGACATTATTGGGAGATATAGTGACAGCTGATATTTATATGCATTTTATGGAAGTTTTAAATATTGATTTATTTTACAGTAGAAACCATGACTATTATTGTATTATCCCTGAACTGTTACAAAGTAATTAAGTAATTACATGATACACAAAAATAAATGACAGACAGTTCATAAAACACAGTCTTACCTGCAAAATCTTTGACATTTACATCTGCTCCAAGGCTGATAAGTTCCTTCACCTGCTTGACGTCCCCTCTGATGGCGGCCATATGCAGAGGAGTCTCCCCTCTCTCATTTCGTTTGTTCACTTTGTCTTTCTGTCTTGAGGATGAGCTGCTAGCGATCTTCTTCTGCACCGCCGGAGACTGAGAGGGGTGGCTCGGTGTGGTATCTGAGATTACAAACCGATTAACCAGAATGCCAAGGTTATGCAGTTTATCTGAATTGTCAATCTGACCTGACTAGACCACAAAAGAAAGCAAGTGCTCTAACAAACAATTATATCATAACTCACTGATCATAAATAAACTAAGAGAGACAGAGATTCACAAACTTAAATATGAATAAAAAACATCTTCAATAATTGAAATAAAGCTAAAATAAACTAAACTATAAATATTTGATGAAAAACTAGAAACTGAAATAAAATAGTGAAAAAAAGTTGAAATACTAAAACAAAATTAAAGCTAAATAGAGATTAATTAATGAGAATAAACAGGGAATTTGCAAAATTGCAGGGAACTTAAATGTAGTTGAAAAAAACATCTTGCAGCATAATCTTTGTTTAAAACATCCAGATTTAATTTTCAGTTATATTTTTACCCTGCACATTCCTCAGTTGTGCTGCTTAATATTCTTTTGGAATCTGTGATACTTTTTTCAGGATTCTTTTATTTATAAAAAGTTAAAAGAACAGCATTTATTCAAAATAGAAATCATTTGCAACAATATACACTACTGTTCAAAAGTTTGGGGTCAGTTTTTTTTTTTTTTTTTTCATTCTTTTTTGAAAGAAATTAATACTTTTATTCAGCAAGGATGTGTGAAATTGATAAAAAGTGATATTAAAGACTTATTTTGTTAGAAAAGATTTCTATTTTAAATAAATGCTGTTCTTTTTAACTTTTTATTCCTTAATGAATCCTGAAGAAAGTATCACAGGATCCCTGCCCAAAAAAATAAAGCAGCACAACTGTTTTTCCAATAACTGAGTATCAAATCAGCATATTAGAATGATTTCTGAAGGATCATGTGACACTGAAATACATTAAACACACATAACAATTGCTGCAATAAAAATATATTTATTTTACATATTTACTAAATTAGAATTAATTGGATTCAAAAATAAATAAATGCCATTTCATGTTATTATGACAAAAAAAATGTTTATATTTATGTTTGTGTATGATACATTTTATATACAATTTATATATAAATATTTATAAATTTCCCAAAATTTCCAATTAATTCCCATAAATTCCTGATAAGTTTCCAAATTGGAATATTTCCAAAATTCCCCAGGTTAAGTTTGCAACCCTAGTAAAACCCTAGTAAAACCAACCTTGACAATACAAACATTACAAAACAATAAGCATACATAAAAACAATAAATAAACATTCATATCACAATCAACTAAAAGTCAGGTCAAATTTAAAAATACCAAGTGACTGTGCCCTACAAATTTCAAACTACTAAAACAAGCTAAAATGAAAACTGGAAACATAAAAATGTACCTAATTCAGACTATTAGTACATACTGTAATTGTATATAAATAATACTAAAATAACACTAGTGAGACATTGTTGTAATAAATACTGTAAACATTTATACACTCCATTTTAACATCCATATAATTTTTGAGTAAATATTGGCTTTTGACGTGAACAAATAAAATTCAGTGGATACGTACAGTCTACTAATGAAAATGAAAAAGGTGAAAAAACTCCGTGTTCATCAGTTCCTACCTGGACTGTTGTCTCTCGCCGTCATCTGCATGACAAGTGCCATTTGCTTTCGTTCTGATAAAGGGTAGCCAAACAAAATGTTCACAGGGGTCGACTTCTTAGTCCCCGGCTCCTTCTTAACTTTCTTCTTATCTGGAACATCTTTGTCTGCAGCAAACATGAAAAAGGATGAAAAGATCATGAGCACAGCTTTCCTCTTGCATTCATGCATCTCAGTTTCTGAAAACGTCAACGTCTGATGCAATTTATGCCCTTTAAACAAACAGCTGGAAGAACTGTAATGGAAACTTTCCAGTCTGAAAGACACATGCATTACCCATCTAACACTGCTCCCATGAGTCTCTGTGCGCTATTGAAAGGCATGCCATTAAAACAGATGCAGCGGTTAAACCCAGAAAGTGTCAGTGTGTGTGCTTCCTTGAACCAAATCGCCTGACAAAAATAAGAAAAGCAAAAGCGAGACGTCTCTGGACATCAAATGATGCAACCAAAAGTAGACTGTCTCTCTAAGAGTGATGCAAAAAGGCTAGAAGACAGACAAGGTCATGCGGTTACGGAAACTAGATTTGTTTCAGCCAGCGTTGGACGGAGGGTCAGGCGGAGACAGATTAAGAGAAACAAATAAAGATGGCGCTGGACCGTGATACGCTTCGGACTGTTTGCAACCGTTGGTGCGACACAGCAAGGGTTTGCTGTGGGGCGACTTTAACGGAGGCAGTTACCTGCGTATATCCTGCAGGGAGGAAGTAATCTCTCTCCCCACACATCGCTCGACTGCCCGGGGTCAGAGTCATCTACAGTGCAGAAGCAGAGAGGCGGGAGGGGGGGAGGAGGGGGAGGTTCAGGGTTCGAGAGGTGGATGGGAAGGAAGGGGTGGACGGGAGAGCAGAGCACTGATTACACCCACAGGCTCCGCCCCTCACTCAAATGACAAATCACAGCACAGGATTCAAAGACTCCGCGATGAATATTAAGTACCATAGATGACATGACAAACCTAAATCCATTTCCATCCAAAAAGCAGGACATGAAATTCACATCATAAGCTCCCAAAAGCTTAATTCTGAAATCTTTAATATTTGTTTTTTATATTAGTGTTGCTATTGTTAACTAAAACTATTAAAATACGTTTTCAGTAACTGAAATAAAATAGAAAACAAATAATATATAGAAAAACTAACATTTATTTTATTTCAATTAGATGCCAATGCAAAATTTCTAGTTTTTAAGCTTTAGTTTCTAAAATGACTAAAACTGAAATTAATCAAAACTATATAGAAACTAATAAAATATTCAAAATATTGATAAATACTATTGTTGTATATAAATAATACAAAAATAAAACTGGTTTATAGGGTAGGCGATATGACCAAAATGTTATATATTTTTGGTGATAATCACAATATAGATATTTTTGTAGGTAATTCAACAAAGAATTTGGTAAATATTAATTAACCATGCCTATTTCTTTATCAATTAAATATTATACAAATTAAAAGGCACTTCATCTCAGATTATTTTTGCTAAGGAAAATATCAGATTTTTCCTAACAAATCTGACAAAATCAGGTTTACATTACAAAACACCACATACATAAAATGTTAGTTTAAATTACTTCGTTTTTCTTTGTCATTTTCATGTGTAAATAACACAAAGCAGTATTGACAGCAGCACGGACATATATTGCATTATAAGGTTAGATATTGGTTAAACTTTCATCTTTGCACAGTATAATAGCATGATATGTGATAATTTTGGTATTCTAAGTAGTTTATTATATTCTTATTAGGTCTTGGACAATATTATAATGAATATTACTATCCTAAGTAGTATTTTCCTATTTATAAGCTGCATAGGTAAGAAAAGAAAGTATTAGTATATTTGCCTTCACATGATGCAACTAACTACAGAACTGCGACTAAAAAAAGACAAGGTAAGTAATGACAATATCCTTTTTTCATTAGCTTGTAATGTTCTGAATTTCTATTTGAGGAGAAATCTATTACGTTTTTGAACGAGACCCAATCTATCGCCCATGTATTTCATGAGGCTGGCTTAACTGTTACATAACATCCTTAAAAAAAAAAACAAAAAAAAAAAAACTCTTGTACAGCATGTCCAATATAAACAAGTCCTAAAAGTAACCAGGAGGAGGCGGCAGTGAGGCACAGATACAAGCTACTAGAACATTCACAGTGAATGCAAAACTGACCAGTGTCAGAGTCCCGCTCCTCATTCCGGGGCGGACTGACGGTGAAGGAGAGCTTCCGTTTCATGGAAGACTTAGACTTCCCCTCTTTCCCCAGGATTTCACTCCGATCAAGCTTCGGAGTTTTGGCAAACGGAGAGATTTTCTCTTTACTCTGAGAGAAAGACAGAGACATACACCTTGAGATTTAATGGAGGAACACTAAAAATAAGATTAAGATTTTTTTGAGCTGGTCCAATTAACTAAATGAAATATTAAACAATAAAAACTAAAAAGAGCTACTGCCGACCCTAATGAAATTACTAGCAAGCTGTACATTTCCATGTCCTCATCATATATAAGATACAAAAACACAATTTTAAGATGTAAATCATACTAGTTTTTAATTAGAACAAAACTCAAGTCAGATTGTTGTTTTTTTTTAAAGTAATAAAATACTAATAAATCTATATTTTCTATGAATGTAATAGTTATTAATTAATGAATAATTTTTATGATTATTATTACTTAAAAATGTTTCGTTGTTGTTAATAATAATTTATTTTTAAAAAAGTAACAGAGCTAAAAAGGAACTGGGTGGGATATTCAGGAATGATCTGACTCACCTTCTTCCCCGCTGTCTTCTCCACCATGGCTCCATCTCGGTCCGATCCCGGTTTGGCCATGGTGCATCTTATGACTAGCTGTGGCAGCTACGGCTCACAGGTTTCATCATGGGCCTGAAACACAAACATACAATGCAAATTAGAAAAACTGATACAACAGTATTTTAGTGATGAAACATTTGACTAAATATGAACAAATATGAATGTATGACATTGGTTAACATAAAATATGCTACATTATTTTAATAATGAGCATCTGATACTAGTCTTGAAGCAAATTATATCAACTTAATTCCTAATTTACTATATTTTTCTTCTGTGCCAAGTTTCAGAAGTAACTAACTGGCAGTTAATCAATTTATCTCCTGTATTTGAAACATGTACAATTCCAGATTGGAGTTTTAATGTGAATACTGGAGCCATAGATGTAAAGTAAAGTAAAACAAAACAAAAATCAAATTAAATCAAATTAAATCAAATAAAACCCCATTTCCAGAAAAGTTGCATTTTGTAATAATGCGATAAAAATCAAGAATCTGTAATTTGTAAATTCTCTTGAAACTTCATTTAAATAACAAAAGTACAAATAAAATATTTCCAGTGTTTTCACTGACCAACTTAATTGTATTTTGTAAATATAAATAATTTTTGCACTCTAAAAAAAATCTGGGACAAAAAAACAAAACAAAAAACAAACAAAAATAAATAAAATAAATGTTGGCTAAAACAAGTCAGCCAAGGATTCTAATTCAATTTGTATACAAGACAATATTGGGCATGGGCAGGTCGACTAATTGTCAGCATTATGATTATTAGTGAATATAGTTTTAGTAGTGAATAAAATCATTTGTGAATGCTGAGTAATTTTTACAATGCAAATCCACTAATGGACCAAGAATAAAAATTTCCCACCACCAGACACTAAAGCAGAAACGGAACTGGAAGGAAAAAACCCAAAACTCTCGTTCAAGAACTAGAGAGACTCCTATTCAAAAGCTGCGGGGCCAAAAATACATTTAAGACAATCTGTCAAAGTTATCCTCAGGAAACGGAAAACAACTGTGAGGCGGCAACAATCAATCACCTCCAAAATCTCAGATCTGAAATTGTTAAGACAAGTCAGGAATAGTTCGGCAGTTCGAGACCCTGTTTGACATGTCAATTCAAAACGTACTGAAAGCACAAAAGTCTACTGAAATACAAGAAACACATTCTAATGTTTCTTATTGGTTCTTAAACTACATGACCAATAAACAAACATCCTGGCTGCTTGAACAAAAATACTACTCAGTAAAACCCATAAAGGTAAAACGCAGTCTAATGAGACGGGTGTGTGTGAGCATGTGAGCTTTATTTTCCTGTTTCAGAGGTCATTCAGTGGGAACAGGGCTTATGTTCGCCTGCTTCAATCCTTGACTGATTACAGCTCATGTGTGTCACACCAGCATTACAAAATATCTGCAGCTACATCGCAAAAAACGTCACAAACATGCTGCACGTGATGTCTGACAGAGATTACAGCTAGTACTGTGGCGGTACCATAGTATCTGAGGGTGGTACCACACCACAGCACTCTGATTTATGTCATTTATATCTGTATGATTTTACCAGGGAAAGGTGATTCAGCTCAAAAAAGACATACATTTGTCATGTTTCAATCTTGATATTTTATAAAATAAATAACCGACATGTTATCCAGTTTTTGTTCACTAAAAGATGACAAGAATGAAAATTTGAATATTTATTTAATCATTTATTTATATGCACTAATTTAACAATACACAGTAATGAACAGCAATATTTACCTATACCTAATATTATATATATATATATATATATACACACACACACACACACACACACACACACACACACACACATTTTCATGGATAAGGTAGCAGAAACATTGATATATACACAAAACAATTATATATAGCTGCAATGAAGTCATATATGAGTTGACCGAATCTTATGCATCTCCACTGTTGCTTTATGACTACAGTAAACCATGTGTCTGTATATGTTTTTGCATCAACACTATCTAAAGAGACTAAAGAACAAGGAGGAGTTTACACATCAAAACAAGCTTCACACAAACCAGCAGCTGAGCACAAGGCCTTCAGCGCTTCATCTTTACGTTCGTTCTGCTCTTTCTCAAAACAACAAATGAGAAAGTCAGCTATTAGAGAGCATCTGACACTGGCGGCCGGGTCTCTTCTGGATGAAAAGCAAATCAGCAGAGACCCACAGACCTAAACAATACCTTCCCGATAGACTCGCCCTCCCTGCCGTGATGCAAGCAGATGACACGGAGCAGAGGCTCCTGGGAAAGAACATTTCCACGACACCTGACACCCAGTGGGACCGAGTTAAAACTAGCTGAGTCACTCCCTCTGAGAAAGAGGAGGCGGTGAGGAGAAAAGAGCTGCACCATCCGTGTGCATCATCAGTGTGGGACAAATGTGTTACAACCACACCACAAGATTTCCTGCTCTCATTGTGACAGCTTTATAACCATGCCACACAGCCTCTTTAAGCCCAATAATCCATCTGTCTCTGAAGTTTCACTCTCTGCGAACAAGTTATAACGGGACTAGTATGCTAGTTTAAATCATGCTCAAACCAAAGCCAATGAGAGTTGCAGGGCTGAAACATTTCCCAGGTTTTATGACGAGTGAATTTCATTTGTTTATGCATTTTTTTAATATGATCTTGATATAGCCATAATTACATTTCATAGCCTAAATTTCAGCATTCTCCTACACCATTTACCTTGCATAACTTGGATGTCTCACAGTGCGACCTTATGCATTTGTGCTGAAAATGACTGTGAAAAATGATTTAGGAGCACCAGTGCCACTGACTGACCCGATCAGGCCTGGCTCTACAGGAGTGCTAGAAGGTGCACCCTCAGTTGAAACTAATAACAGTATACTGGCCAAACAGATTTTGCGCCAGTGCGTATTTGTGTTTGCACTCTGGAGAGGGTAGAGAGATGATGGGCTTTTGCAGTGTTGAGAATTGTAGCCAATCACAGACTTGTCTGTTGATTTCTTGAACACAATGGCCAATCAGAGGCGTTTTAAGGTGCCCTAGAATCAAAAATGTAATTTACCTCGGCATAGTTGAATAACAAGAGTTCAGTACATGGAAATGACATACAAACTCCATTGTTTCCTCCTTCTTATATAAATCTCATTTGTTTAAAAGACCTCCAGAAAACAGACGAATATCAACATAACACCGACTGTTACGTAACAGTCAGGATCATTAATATGTATGACCCCAATATTAGCATATGCCAGCCCATGTTCAAGGCATTACACAAGGACAGCCAGTATTAACGTCTGGATCTCTGCACAGCTGAATCATCAGACTAGGTAAGCAAGCAAGGACAACAGCGAAAAATGACAGATGGAGCAATAATAACTGACATGATCCATGATTACATGATATTTGTAATGATATTTGTAAATTGTCTTTCTAAATGTTTCGTTAGCATGTTGCTAATGTACTGTTAAATGCGGTTAAAGTTACCTTCGTTTCTTAGAGACAAGAGCTGTTGCTATTTTCATTTTTAAACACTTGCAGTCTGTATAATTCATAAACACAACTTCATTCTTTGTAAATCTCTCCAACAGTGTAGCATTAGCCCGTTAGCCACAGAGCATAGCCTCAAACTCATTCAGAATCAAATGTAAAAATCCAAATAAATACTATACTCACAGGAATCGATGCATGCATGCAGTATGCATGACGAACATCTTGTAAAGATCCATTTGAGGGTTATATTAGCTGTGTGAACTTTGTTTATGCACTGTATAACTGCATTTATAGTCGAGAGCTCGGGAGGGCAGGGAGCGCGCGATTTAAAGGGGCCGCAACCTGAATCGGTGCATAGTTAATGATGCCCCAAAATAGGCAGTTAAAAAATGTATATAAAAAAAATCTATGTTGTATTTTGAGCTGAAACTTCACAGACACATTCAGGGGACACCTTAGACTTATATTAAATCTTTTGAAAAGACGTTCTACGACACCTTTAAGTTAAAATCCACTCATCGCTCAAAACGTTTGTTCAGTGCCGAGTTATGAAAGCTTGCGAATCATCTCATTATAACAAACAAAGTACAGACTCTATGTAAATAAGAGATTCATAGTGCAGTGTAGACAGCTTCATTGATTCTAATGGAAGTTTGTGACATCGCGATGAACAGATGAGTTAGCTTTATAATGATTATAAAAGGAGTTTGTAAATGTAATATTGATTTTATACAACAATGCAATAAACGAAGTTAATATAAAGTGACTTACATTTTAGGAACAGTTTTGTCAGATTTTGCTCCATTTTGTCAACAAAAATAGTTCCAAACAAAAATCACAGCTGAACCGCTACTCACCTCCAAGCAAACACCGGTGTTTTGTTTATGAATGAATCTGCATTTTCAAACTAATCTATTGAGTCAATGACCCATTCATATAGACAGTTGCTTGCTTTGTCCATTAAAGAATCAGCCATTTGAACGAATTGATTGAATTAATGATTCAGTGATAAAGACAGTGACTTGCCGCCGCCCCCTACTGGCGATTTTAGTTTCATTTTTAAAGTATCATTTCAGTTATTTAAATCATTTAATATTTCTATATTCAAAACATTAATCTCGTAACATTTTATCATGAATTTAAAAGTGCAATATGTAAGATTTATGTCTGCTAGAGATCGCTAGAGGCCTATTCAAAACAAAGGCGTAGCTTGATGACGCCAAGATTGAGCGCGGAGTCTTGGGACATGTGGTCTTCAATTCACGGTGGAAACAATCGAGATAGGACTCGGGAAGAAATCATGTTCATGGTTGTGATTATTAACGTTACTGTACTATGAAGCAGAGCAGGAGCGAGTGTTGTGGGAGCTGAACGAGCCGATGGAGCGATTGATCAACACACGCCTCGCGAGCAGCGGGACTTTTATTATGCCACAATCGCCGGTGCCGCTTCCGCTTTTCCGGTCATGAGTATGAGGTAACGCAGCTCTGTTTATCATGTTAGATACATTTGAGTGTTGAAAATGATGTTATAACGTTACTCTGTGCGTTCGCTCGACGGCTGCTGTGAGACACTGTTACACACTGCAGTAAGATCTAGTAATAATCGATTTTAGAATATCATAATAAATAATGGATGGCTTGTGTTGATAAATGGCATGCAATTCATTTTAAAACATATTGTATGATGGATAAAATGTTGTATTACTGTTACTAAAAATAAAGCTGCATCTGATTATGCTATGTTAGCTACTTCACAAAATAGTGTGGAAAGGCATGGTACTCGCAAAAAAATCAAGAAAATTAGGTTTAAACAATAAGACTAAATGTGTTGAGCTATATAACAACATAGGGCTGGGCGATATGTCTGAAAACTGTATCACGATATCAGTGCTTCATATCGGTCGATATCAATAATTATTGATATTTTTTATGACCCATTTAAAATAAGGACCAGGAGAAAAATTACATTTAAACATTTTTATTTTAAACTTAACCTTCCTCTGATCATAATCCTCTCAGTTATTAAGACAGAAATGTCAACAACCATGAAAAACTCAAATAATTAAAATGTAAACATAAGTCTAAAGTAGGGTGACCGCCCGTTCAGCATTTTGCGGGACAGTCCCGAAATTAGGAGCTTTGTCCCGCAAGACTTAAGTAGTGTCCCGCATTTCATTTATGTCTGTCATTTTTTTTCATCCCTGAAATTACAATACCACAGTAAGAAATATAATAAAAACTGTGAGCATTTAAAAATCTATTTGTGCATCTGTCATATTCTAGCTGTGAAAATAACCAACCAGCGCAATCATAGAGAGAGGTTTTCCCTCTGATGACAACTGAGTGGACAGCGCAAAGAGCAGGCCTCATCAAAGTCAGTAAACAACTGCACCAGCAAGGATTTCATCTTCCATACTGGATAAGAACCTCAAGAGCTGCTCAAAGCTGCCCAGATCGATGATCTAAAGCATGTAATCATCCATCCTGATGTTAAATATTTCCAACAAATGGCGGCAATCAAGCGCCACACACGGAAATGGTCGAGCACCTACAGAAAAACAAGATATGTTATGTTTTAACCAATACAAAATTGCGAAATTCTGACAGGACTTTCTTCTCGTGTTAATATTTCATTTAATGCGGGTTCTATGGCGTTATTATATTGAAAAATGTAACGCGCGCATCAAATGCGTGAGCAATCTCTCCACTCACAGGCGGATTCCCTTGCACAAAACTGGACGCGCACGCGCTCTCGCTCAGATATCACATCTGCGCGCTCAAACTTTTGTCCTACTTCATGTGCAGCCGTGAATCTAGAATCGTCTTCTCTCCAGGATTTAATGTTGCCATAAGCGCAACATTATAGTGTGGGCACCCACCGGCAAAAACATTAATCGGCGCATATACCAAGTTTGCCAACAAATGTAAATCAATATTTACATAGCGTAATAGTTGTAAATGTATCTGTCTCTTGTGTCCCGCATTGTCCCGCAAAATCACATCTACTGTCCTGCAACAGATCAATAGTCAGGTGGTCACCCTAGTCTAAAGTCACAATAAACACATTTCCTCTTTTATTTACAATTTCCTTGCTCGCTGCGGCACTCATTTTCTGCTTATCAGTCACCGGTTACTGAAGAGGAATCCAGCAGACCAGCACGAGACAACAATATGGCGCAAACAAAATTGACACTGTTACATGATTGGCTGAGAGAGCGAGTGCCTTTGTTAATGCAACCAAACTTGCTTCGCAAGCTGTTTTCTTCCGACGAAGAATAAAATATTGAACGTTTTATCGAACACATTTTTTATTGATATCGATCACGTGTCTATCGCGATACATATCGTTATCGTTTTATCGCCCAGCCCTATAACAACAAGTATTTTTCTGTCTATAAACGTAACCAAACAGTTGTTCCCTTGTCTATCAAAATGTGTAATATATTAAAGCGTCTCACACGTCCCGGAGCCTTGGTTAAAATTTTAATTTTCTCACGATTTACAAATAGTTGGAAACATTTGGGATGTTGTAAGTACTCAAGTAAACAAAATATATTAACACTGGCCTAGTGGTTTTAGGATATTTTACTGCAAAAGTCTTACATATTGCACCTTTGAATGCATTCATGCCACTTCTGAGCCTCATTAAAGTCTGTAAATATACCTAAATGCCACCTTTTTGTTCTTCTGTGCCACCTCTGCAGTGCAAAGAATTTTGTTGATCCGTATTTCATTTGATTGGTCACTTATTCTTCTTGATTGGGTCTTATTATTCTAACACAAAAAAAAAAAATCATGAATTTGACATAAAAGATGACACATTTAATAAGGTTAGAAAAAAAAAAGCAAGTCATTTTAAGGAGTAATGGGAAGGTTAATTTCTGTCATTGATCAGAAGCAGCTCCTACATTTTTCACTGTGCTCCTAAATTTTTTAAATAAAAGAAATGTAAGCATAGAGCCCTGATGCATGGCACATTATTCATGCATGCCGATCATTTAAACATTTATCATTTGAGTAATCTATAGATCTAAATCTTTAGATCTAAATCAGTTTCCATTTAGCTGCATTTTTTACATTAATTTATAAATATAAAGGCCTAACAGTGCACCCTAATGACCAAATGACAAGCACTTACTGAAAAGTAAACACATTAATTCAAGGATCACCTTTTAAAATGGGCCTTAATTATAGCAAATGAATGTAAAAGTGCTTCACACCGTGCAATATTAGAAGTAGCACTCAAAATCAACATTTAAGACTCTCAAACGCATAAATATTAACCAATAAACATAATACCATATTAACAACAAGTTGTTTAAAAAGGCAGCATACATTATTATCCTGCATTTGAAATAATGTGCACTGAAGAGGTTGCATTAGACAGTTAGTTTTACTTCTTGTGTATTTTCCCAAAGCAAAACTATACTAAAGTCATCACCTTCCCATGTCTAACATCATCCGTTTGAGATTTCACCCAACTCCACAGCGGAACCCAAAAATGAAAAATTCAACACCAGGAAACAGTGTTCATTGTTTAGTGTGCACTCTAGGTAGTCGTCAACATTAATATTTCATGGGTTTATTCCTTCTGAAGTCCTTTGTTATCATGAAATCCCTCACATTCACAGGCCTAGCCTAGCATCACGGAGAGACGTCAAACACTCTAAGGAGGCAAAGACAGATTTCTGCCCCAGAAACGAACTCCGCAGTCACAATTACAATATGTTGTTTACATCACCCGAGTCACAAAATAACAAAATCAAGGTTATTCTGGAAGTACACGGATGGAGGATTGTACCAGTGCATGCAAACTGCCAACTATTTTCAGTGAACTTTGGGGAGGCAAATGACTAGGTTTATTCCTGCCTCCGAGACACGAGACGAAGGCAAAAACAGGCACACAGAAAGACAGGGGCTGGAGCCAGTGAATGGAAACACAAACAGAGCGCTCGAAACCCTCCAGCGTGTGACCTCGGACTGCCGTCTCTACTGGGACACCGGCAGTGGAACGACTGACAGGGCTGATTTATTCTCCCACCAGCCCGACCAACAAACCACCCAGTGTGGCATCACCACGTCTACACAGGGCAGCATTACGGCTTTGTGTGTCCTCTTGACCCCGACACGGACAAATAAACTACAGGAATGGCTTTAGAAAAGGGGAAAAAGGGAAGAAGAAAGAATATTATACACTGGATTATTCCAATATTGGATATCGTTTTAGTTCTATATTAATGTGGTAAGTCAAGGATCAAGGATCACATATTTCACTCGCATTTGGAAATAAAATAGATCTGTACAAAGTGTAAAATGTATTTAGGTGCATGTGTATGAATACAAAGAGTCTCCACAGGTCCTTAAAAAGTCTTTAAAAAAAAATTGTTTTATGAAATTTAAGGCCATACTAAATATCTTAAATGGTATAGCAAATGTTTTAAGTTTATATATGAGTCAAAATATTGTCATTTTTCTTACCTGGTATTTTGGTTACACAATAAACTGTATCTGGCATTTAATTCAACATAAACTCTTGTAGACTTTGTCTGAGCCGCCAAGTCACCAGAAAGAAAAACTAAGAACATTATTTAACACATAATATTCGAAATATACATTTTACTAGTATCGGCACAATTTAAGGGCCTATAAATAATATCACCATTAAATATATTATTTCAAAAACGTATTTCTTGTATTCTAGTAAATGTCTAAATGTCTACTTGTATTTGTAGATGTATGTGCATGTTGCTTTTTACGTGCAAATAGTGTAAATCAGTCCTGTCCACTGATATCAGTGCAAATATATTTAGAGTACAGCAGTTGGAGATCTGAACGTAATCCAGCAGTACAGCGCTAAACAAACAACAGGAAACTGCAATCAAATCTTTAGAGGTAAACTGTTTACCAATGGCCAAATATTCTTTGAACGGAGAAACACTGAGTCACAAAACCTGACAGAAGTCAAGACAAATTAGAGCAGAGGCAATGCGTGCCACTTCCTTGGTGGCCATGAAAATAAAGGCCAGGAAGGTGCAAACATGAATGAGAAATAAAGGACGACTGATATATTGTTTTTACCATTTGAGTGGCACAGCCAAGGTGTAGTATGCATTATAATTTGATGTAATCAAGGTACAACAAGACATCCATTTAAGACAATGTTTGCCGACATGTTAAGAGGACAACATTAACTGTTTGAAATGCTAACAGCACCCATTACAACCACATGTTCTTGCGTTGCATTATGAATTTAATTGCAGTCAACACTTGAATGGCACTATTTTATTAATCAGAAATGTAAAAAAAAAACATGCACATGTAGCGCTGTGATGTGCATGTTCACTTCATCTTATGAACGTGCATATGTCTATTTATGTCTTACAAAATGTTCATTGGAGGAGAACGCTCTTCTGACACACTTCAGCGTGGATTTTAGATATGGCATTAAGGTCAAAACAACAATTATACTCAAGGTAGCTCTGGTGACATTATCACGGTGGCTTTCTCCGGTTCTGGATGTGCCAGTTGGGAATTTTTTATTTTTTTTTGCAATATATGTAATGCATATGTAAACAAATATGAAGAAAGAACATGAGGGCAAGTAAATCATGAAAAATGACAAATGTAATTTTCCACTGAACTTTCCCTTTAAATTTGCTAGAATATCATAGACAAAAAGAACATGATGTGCTAGAAAATTCAAATCACTTAGGGTGACTCGACTATAGCTACTAAAAAAATCTTTGAAATGGACAGTGTTAGGTTTCTGCCAGTTCCCGTATGACGCCGCACACATGCATATGGTATATATTATCAGCAGAGTCCAAAATCCCAAAACCCTTTATGCTCACATCTGCTATTTCTACAAAAAGAAAAATACCCCTGGACCATTTTTTTTTTTTTTTTTTTTAATAATAATAAAGGTGCTGCTACAGCATGCTCTGCAGTCTGCTATTCAACCTCTGCAATGCATCACAAGACAATATCCCTAAAAAAAAAAAAAAAAAAAAAAATCTTGAAACGCAGTAGTGCATTTCTAATATAACCATCGCATGTTATAAACGGCTTCATTTTAACACGACCCCATGGTACAATACAGCAGCACCTTACTTGATTAATTGCTTTTATAAAAATGCATATTAAAAATATTAACGGCACAAAAATTCATTAAAGTTATTTTATTAAGCAAATTCATTAACAGGCCTCAGTACTCAAGAGGGCAATAGAGTTTCCTTTAGATGTTTGTGTCATTAAATTGGATATGCTATTATTCAGGTATCTACCTACAAACAGAACATTAGTTTTACTAATTGAAATTAACTGGCTCAGCAGGATTCTGCTCAAATTACTGCTCTGAAAGATAAAAGTGAATGTAGAAGATACTACCTGCTAGTGCCCTTTGCAGCAATACTAAGAATGCAATGCATGCAAACTTGAAATATCTTTTAAGTGGTTAATTTGTTTACATTGTGGACAGGTAAGTCACTGATAATGAATTTTATTGACAACACAGGCTATATTTTAGAGCTCCTGCTGCATGTGACATTTTAAAGACGATACAGAGCAATGCAATAATCTGCAACCCTCTCAGATCCAAAACTGAATTATAAAAGTACACTCTAAAAAATGCTGGGTTAAAAACAACCCAAGTTGGGTTGAAAACGGACAAACTCAGAGGTTGGGTTAAATGTTTGCCAAACCTGCTGGGCAGTTTTATTTAACCCAACTATTGTTTAAAATGTACTATATGTCTGGCTTAAAATGAACCCAAAAATAGGTTGGAAATTAAAAATCAGACACATAATTACTAGAGGCAACAATAATAATCAAAAGGTGAACATTTATTAATAAGCAATTTAATACATGTTTATTGATTAATTATGATTCATTAAACTTAAAAATAAATGTTAATTTCCAACATACTTTGGGTTCATTTTAAGCAAGCAATACAGTCATTTTAAACAATAGTTGAGTTAAATAAAACCACCCAGCAGGTTGGGCAAACATTTAACCCAAAAGCTTGGTTAAAACAACCCAGTCACTGGATTTGTCCATATTCAACCCAACTTGGGTTGTTTTAAAACCCCACATTTTTTTTTAGAGTGTATAAATTCCAAAATAAGACCAACATTTTAAAAATTAATATAAAGACTAGCCATTTCATTTTTACCCCATAAAGGAATTTTAACATTTATTTCTGACATGTGCAGGCCCACAGAAACAAACCAAATCAAACACCACCACTTGAATGCTTGTTATTCACAAAGTTTTGTGAATTCACAATACTGCAGATTTTCCCTAAAATCAGTGCAAATAAGGATAAACTCTGCAGATTCTGTATCATAGTAGTACCAGTGCTTTTTGGTAATTTTATCAAAATTTTCCATATTTACATTGTAAATATCAATGTATAAATATAGCAAACATTCAGTGCCATGGTATATTTCAAAGTAGCATTATATACAACCCCTGTACCATAGTACTACCACTGCAATGTTTCTATAACGTGTGAAGTTACAGTTCGCACAATTACCCGACAAATGAAATGCTGGTGTTAGAGAGAATTTTCCATTTACTGTGTGAAAGAACATAATAGATTTTTAAGCTATTGTCTGATACAGTAAGCACACGGTTTACACATAATACACAACAGAGGACCACAGTGAAAGCAATCACAGCACACGCAAATCTCTGTAATGCCGCCTCTGTTTACTTACGAAGGGGCTGGCTTTTGTCTGTCTATAAATACTGTAATATACAACATGATTACTGCTGTTAGCACGAACATATTCACTTCTGGACCCAGAAACGACCTTCTCAAAATGCTTTGGATTAATTGAAACGTTACTGGAAGGGAAACAACTGGACACCATATAGGTCTGAAGCATACAATAGACAGCGTTTTTGCTCGATATTTTACAGAGGAAGTGTCACAGAGTTCTGTTGAGTGCTAAAGATCTGCATGGTGATGCATTTGGAGTGATGGAGAGGTGTTTTTGTGTGAAGAGTGGTGCAACAACAGCGTGATGTCATCGGACTAAGTTGGCGTTGTGCTAAATCTTTCGAATAGCATATGCTACCATACTACTCATACTAAACACATACTGCACTTCTAGGTATAAATGTACAGAGAAAAAGAAAGCGAGAGGCCTTTTAAATGGCAAAGACACACTCTCAGAAGTCCCGTGCATGAGTCACGGACAGCTGCTACAAATGAAAATCAGGAAACACACTGAGTAATGGATCCAGCAGAGACAGTAAAGCTTTATGCAACACAATCATTCTACTTCATGCTCTTCTGACAATCTGCAGCGGGCGCAGCAAAAGAGTGCAAAACAACAACGAATATTCGTATTCTTTTCTTCATAGTTTATACGTAATTTTATCAATCACAATACATACTTTTCTTCTGAACAGAAAACTGGAAGAAAGTTTGACAGAACATTTTAAATAATGTTGCATTAGCTAACTACTTTTAGATAATTCAGTTAATTACATAATGTACACGTAAAAGTATTAATTTCAATTTCATTTATATTGCCATTACATTTGGAACTAAAAACTAATCTAATTTTTAAAAAAAACTTAAATTAAAACTAATAGAAATAGTCCATATTTACACATATCTGTTGACTTCTAAATCAATATGTTAAATAAACTGTTTGGCAACTAAATTCCAGAGATGAACAATTTTTTTGGCCGATCTCTATTCTGGGCTTGCGCTCCCAAACTGTCATTTGTGAGTAAATATTACAAAGTTTGTAAAAAGGACGTTAGCACAGGCCAGAGATGGGACACGCTAAAGAAAGACGCAAAGAGGAGAGCACAGAAAATATTGTACCAGGCACAGCAAGAGCACTGTTCAAGATGCACAAAATATTGGAAGAAAAATATAAATATTGAATTGAGGGTGGGGGTTTATATGAATGTATCTCTGAAGGGAATTTATTGTCTTTAGAAAAGTTTCAAAGGTATTTTCTTCCCCTAATTTACACTAATTTAAGCATAGATAAGTTACAAATAAAGTAAGGTTTAACTGTAGTATTCATGTACAGAAATGTAATGTAAGGTTTAAATGTAAAATGAAACTATAATGTTCACTGTATAAATTAAATTTATATTAATCTTTGTTAAAGCTGTGATTTGTTGTTTGATTAACATTAATAACATAAATAGCAGCAGGTATATTAGGCTGCTGTAACTTTAAGAATGAATGCACATATTCAATATAATGATACAAATCCAATTTATTTCTCAACAGTTAACACTCACTGAAGACATAACCAACTGTGTTTACTTGCCAAGATGGTTATATTACAATTTTGTGTTTATGTATCCATTTAAAACGCCTCTCTGTGTGTGTGCACGTTTTGTATGTATGAGGCTGTACACAAAGATTACAGGTCGTGAGTACCAAATTAAGTGCTCTTTTGCCTCTTCTTGCACTGGAATGTGGCAAGACAAAACAATAAGCAAGTAAATTATAAACTTTTACTCTATTAAAGTGAATCACATGCGTGAATCACATGGGGCCCGGTCCATACGAACCACAGATGCAGTGGTTGCATCTAATTACAGAAAAATATCCATTTCTATTTCTATCTTTGCTATTTAAATGAGGACAACCTTAAATAAAAAAACGTTTACGGTAATTACAATTACTACAGACTAACCCAAACCCCTACTGCACTTCAACAAAGACCTTTTTAAAAAAACATTGTTTATTTATGATTAGTAAATGAGCTCTTTCCCAAAAAAGAAGGTTTGTTAGATTTAGCTCACTTATGAAGACAAATTTGTCCCCAAAGTAAACCCCCCCACACACACACACACGTTGGACAGCATGTGAACAGGGCCGCGTGGAACATGGTAACCTGATCTAGTGACTGCAGAGGAGGACAGACACGCTAAGAATAGAGTTTCTACACACAGCACATTCTCACAGCACACATGTGGATGCTATATAATGAGTATTTTGATGGAGTAGTAGTGAATAAGCACTAATCTGAGAGTGTGTGGGTCTAAATGAGACGATGACCTAGTCACACTTTCGCATCGTAAAGAGACGTTTGTCATCTTACGATGGGAATTTTTAGAATGTGACATTTTTTACCTTTTAAATGACAACGTGTTCTCAGTTTCAAATTCAAAATTACAAAAACATATGAAAATCTGATACACATGTATAATATACATATTCACACATTCAAGGGATTGGGTGTCAACATTTTATTTGATATTAGAATATATATTGTGTAATCTTATTATATAGAGAGAAACAAATAATTTGTAATATTAAAAGAAAATTAAATAACTTGCTTTACCTCTTAAACAACTTTCAGCGGTTGTCAATAGACTGCACATGCTATTGAATAATGTCAACCAAAAGACAATTAAACTTTTAGGAACTCACATTGAGTTCACATTGATCAAATCAATTCCCAATTGCTAAAATCAGGTCCTACATTTTTTTCTTTGAATATTCTGTTTCACTAGTAAAATGGACAAATTCAGATCCAGATTTTAAAGGTTTAGGCCTAGCTAATTGATGTTTTCTAATGCGGTAAAACTTTTCAACAAGGTACATTGAAGTTAGTCAAAGCATAGACAATACAATACTTTGTTTAGCATTTACTAATCTGGGTTAAGTTGATTTTTCTAAATCTAATACTTCTAAATCTTACGCCAGTGTTTCCCACAGGATTTTGTGAGACAGTGGTGGGCAGACATAGGTTCCTCTAGGGGGGGTCTGGGGGCTTGCCCCCCCGGAGGAAAATTTTGTACATTTTAAATTTAAATGCATAAATCTTGGGCATTCTGAGAGCAAAATTAAGTGACTAGATCAATGAAGGAATTTGTTTTCTTGTAAACAATTTTGTGCTCTAAAAGTCATTTATTTATTGGTGATGGTAGGGCACATTAGTCATGTACACAACATATAGTAGGCTACATTTAAACCATTAAAAATATTTAGCAAAAGAGGTTACCTTTGTTGAATTCATTTATTAGTGGGAGCCTGTATCTTTGATTTGTTAACCAATCCAGAATGCAAATGAAAAATAACAAATGAATAAAAATATATAATCATAAGCTGACCAATAAATAAGTAAACTAGGTGAGTATATAATTCAGCAGCAAAAAGTATTCAAGCTTAATTCTTGAAAAAAATAAAAAAAAACTCACAGTAATTTTATAAATCCAAATGTTAATAAAAAGTTTAAAATTACTATTTGTATTCTTATGAAATGAAAAAACAATTTATATTAGATTTATATGTAAAGAATTATACATATTTATATTAATTTAAGATTAAACAGTAAAAATTACACGCAATATCGCGTTCAATATCGATATGTATCGCCGTCGATATTGAGCGCGATATTGCGTGTCTTATCAGTGAAATACGGCTCTGTCTATTAAATGCCGCTTCATTTGAAAGCAGGTGATGGCGATTTAGCGGTAATCAGGGAACCGGCTTTACTGAAGAAATGCGCGTGACAAAAGCATTCGATACATCGCCCAGCCCTATCTACAAGTATTATAATGGGAATATATCATATTGGAGAGTTTTACCATGCTGACTGTCGTTACCGAACGCGACGCGCTGTTTGAGTGCTGAATGATTGACAGCTGTAGCAGAGGGAAGACGAGTTTCTGACCGTGATCTTATTTATGTAACTTACATATCCTTCTGTCCCTCACATGAAGCTATGGAATGGCTTCAGATGACTTTGAATATAGTGCACGAAAACTTAATTGGTGCTATTCTACTTATTTTGCTTTATGACTCCCACTTTTGACATATAAAGAGCGCAATTATCAGACTGTAATTTAAATATCGCGACAAACATAATTTCAGTTTCATTTTGAGACTGTGGCGGGACAAATTAGAATGTGGCGGGCCGCCACAGTCTAGTCAATGTATGGGAAACACAGCTTACGCTGTATGTTGCACTAAAACTGTAATTTTGACTGTAAGTTTGAAAACCATTGAGCCTCAATGCAGGAACAAGCCAACCAAGCCAACGGTCGACAGTCGGCCACTTTTTTTCATCGGCCGACTAAGTTTTCTCAGTGTGTTCTGCACCATCAGCTGAAGTTGGTCCTTGTCGGCTTTTTTCCGGACGATTTGACATGTTGAATTGGCGTCAGAGCTCATCGGTCCGTCATTCTGATTGGCCGTTCAGCTACTGCCATCTGCTGGTTAGGGATGGGCATTTCAAGCAAAAATAATATTCAAAAATCGCTGGGAATTATTCAATTATTATTCGAAAATCGCACCCCTCCCCCGCACCCACGCATCAACACACAAACAGTGGGAGAGAGACCATTCACGTTAATATATTAACATTAATATGTTCGTTAATATAAGTGAAAGTAAAATCTGCATGGCCATTCATAACAGTGCGAAGCAGAGCGAGCGCTTTCAATTAATTCCTACGTTGAGCTTCCGGAGGAATAAACTGAAAACGCTCGCTCTCCGCCAGTGTGGACTATCAGTGTCGCTCGCTCGCGGCGTTCGCCTCGCTTTTGTCCAGTCCGGCACCTTTTTGTGGACACGCACCATGAATGACTGAGGGGATTTTACTTTCACTTTCAAATTAGCACCAATTCGGGAGCGGTGACAAGTTATGATACCGATGTTGTTCCTGAACACCGGCAACACCGACTATCGCAGCAAGCTTACCTCAAGCCATATTGATTTTAGTCTGCCCAAACTCGTTATATCATTGTGAACAGCCTGAATGACGGCACGTGTGTCGTGTGAACACTGATTTTAACGTCTCTGTTATATGCCACGCTTGTCTATGTTCTGCTGTTAACAGCTTTTTAGGTGCGTTATTGGCAGCGCGCGCGCCTCCCTCTGGTTACATGAGCGTGTCACCATTGGAAACATGAGGATTTTTTTAAGACGACAATCGCACAACCTATTCGATATTCTATAATTAAATCGACTAATCGAATATTCGAAAATCGTGACACATCCCTACTGCTGGTACAGAAAGTCATTTCATTTTACGCAGGCGCAGAACGGACATGCTACTTGGCTGTCGGCTGTCGAGCGTTGGTCGGTGTGTCAGGCCAACTTTGGACCCAGACACTGCCGACGTGAGCCAACCCCGCAGTCTGCTTTCGTCGCCACTAGTTCGTCAGTGTTGGATTGGTGTGTACCTGCCTTTAAGCTGCACTGAAACTGTGATTTTGACCTTCAACTGTTTGAAGTTTCAGCTCAAAATACCCCACAAATAATTTATTATAGGTTGTCCAATTTGCCCCCATTTGGGTTTGAGCAAAAACACTCAGTTTTTGTGTGTGTCCCTTTAAACGCAAATGAGCTGCTGCTCCCGCCCCCTTTCCAGAAGAGGGTGGAGCTTTAACAGCTCACGCTTCAGATGCTCAACAACAACAAAGCTGGAGAATCTCACGCAGCCAAAATGACAATACTCACTAATGGTGTTTAGCATTACATTGTTCAAACCAGAGTCGGTTGTTTGTATGTTTTATACGTTTTTAAATAGATTGAGGGGGAAAAAAAACATTTTTTAAATAATCAAGTAAAATATGAATGATTTCTTTAGTTTATCCTGAAACAAATGTATTACTAATTGTCTGCAGTGGTTTTGGAGCATTTTTCCTGCTGCCTTCACATGCTTTTGGGATTATCGTAAATATGAGTTTCCTAGTTCAAAATCGGACATGAACGGCCTATCAAGTCCACTGGGAACCACTGGGATCATATGATACCCAAGTTCCTGAGTTGAGCGGGCCATAAACTTTAAAACATGGCGAAGTAGAGAATGATTGCTGCTCTGACTGCTATTTTTTATTATTTTTTTTTCCACACCAGCTACATCATCTTGTCTTGCCATTAAAGTAGTGCATATTTACACAGATGAATAATCATTTGAAATGTATTGTATGCTTTAAACATATAAAAAATAGTCTGTATCTTACCAAAATTCCAGCATCGTCAATTCACTGACTATCTTGATAGTGCTGTGAATGTTTAAATGGTCGTTAATGAATGGTACACTAAATATCATTTTTGGTTTTAATACGATTTCCCAATAAATAGGAAAGGATAAACCTGGTAACCTCCATGATTCCTGTTATTTCTGACAACAAAGCACTTGAATGCAACAAGCTCATAATCACAACTTCATAAGTGGGAAGTAGGAAATTTCCAATAGTATGTGAAGACAGCATTAGATCTCTAATTCTGTTTTGAATGTGAAGACCAGCTACTGCTGAAGGTCACATGACAAAGCCATGCTTCCAATTACAGGAAAGCATTTTCATTCTGACATTTACCAACACATGCATTAACGCACACTCAAACATGAACACGCCTCAGACAAACACATACAGAGACTGCCATCCTCTCCATCTCGAGTTATTTTACAGAGTGTACATGCATTATCACACACAGAATATTACACAGATTATTCACAAAATGAAAAATGTGCTTCAGAGATTTCTGAGCATCTTTAGGGAAACCGAGAGTAGCAAACACACTCACACACCCCTTGCAAGCTTTCATAAAACCAATATAGGCTGCTCACAGCTCACGTCTCAGGTCTGACCGCTATAAAAACATTGTCTAAATGTCCCGCTGTCATTGGCCCAGTAAATCTGCTCCCCTTCTCCCAACCTTCTACTGAAATCATACAACATTAAATAAAAACAACAAGAGCTCCACACATGTGAGGTTCGTAATCTCTGATCAACACAACAACAGCCACGGCACAACCTCAAGAGTGACACAACAGAACAGCACTTGATGTCAGTATGAGCGGTGAGTCACGGCCAACATCAGTATTCAATATGCTGCAGTCAAAATATTCTCTGTGGCATAAATGATAGTTCCTTATTTTTACTTTATGTTTATTCTACAACACTTCAAAGTTATAGACCACAAGAATATTGGAATCAGCAGACAAATGGAATAAATATATAGAAGAAGCATGAACATGCATGAACAGTTCCAAAACCTAGTGAGCAGTGTAGTCATTTACTGCAACATCATTTCAAGTAGGGCTAGGCTGATGTTCATATCAGTCGATATCAATAATTATGCTAAAATGTCAAATCTTTTTTTTCTTTCAAGTTGTTTAAAGGCAGATTTTTGCTCCTGAGTGAAAGTTGTAGAAACCAGAGCCTTAATTGTGGTTTTAAACTACTCTTTATTGTCAGAAAATGATAAAGGCTTGACAAACAGGTGAACATTTCACAAATATGAAGCAGAATAATCAAAACATTTACAATGAAATAAAATATTTTTTCTACATCAATATGCATATGCATATGCATGAGTAAACTTAAAGGGAAAGTTCACCCAAAAATGAAAATTGACCATCTTCTTTCAGAAAATCACAACCGGAGATATATTTATAAATAACCTTGCTCTTCCAAGCTTTATATTCACATTTTGAAGCATCAATCCATAATAAAAATAATCCATATGGCTCCAGGGGGTTATTAAAGTCCTTCTGAAGTGAAGAGATGGGTTTTTGTAAGAAAAATATCCATATTTAAAACGTTATAAATTCTAATAACTAGCTTCTAGCAGACGTCAATATGACAAGTTGACTTGCGCCAAACGATGTATGACATAAGATGTAGGAGTAATGTAAGCTTAGACACCTCTCGCAGTTCAAACAAACAGGGCTATGCAACAAACTTTAGGCTTCTCTTCTTTTATATTGAAATCCTCCAACAATTCTCTACTTTCTTTGTATTACACTTCTATCTAATAACATATTAGACAGGACTGTTAAACAGATCGTAAACTAATGAAGACAGAGAATGCGAGCACTGTGTTCTCAGGCTCTGGCTGAGCTGTTCTCAATGTCAAAATAAAAGTCACAACAACAAGTGCAGTTTACGCCACCTCAGATGTCCTACTGATGGTGCGAATAAAACCAGGAAAATGGCCCTTGGGGAAAATTATTTCTCTGGGAACCACCCTGGTGGCTAGTCCCTAAAACTAAGTTCCTAGAACAACATGGTGTGAAAGTCCCTATTATTATTATTACTACATGCATATGTTTACTTATTTTATTTAAAGGTGCCCTAGACTCAAAAATTGAATTTACCTTGGCATAGATGAATAACAAGAGTTCAGTACATGGTAATGACATACAGTGAGTCTCAAACATCATTATTTCCTCCTTATATAAATCTCATTTGTTTAAAAGACCTCAGAAGAACAGGCAAATCTCAACATAACACCGACTGTTATGTAACAGTCGGGATCATTAATATGTACGCCCCCAATATTTGCAGATGCCAGCTCATGTTCAAGGCATTACACAAGGGCAGCCAGTATTAACGTCTGGATCTCTGCACAGCTGAATCATCTGACTAGGTAAACAAGCAAGAACAATAGCGAAAAATTGCAGATGGAGCGATAACTGACATGATCCATGATTACATGATATTTTTAGTGATATTTGTGATATTTTTATGTCTTTATAAATGTTTCGTTAGCATGTTGCTAATGTACTGTTAAATGTGGTTAACGTTACCATCGTTTCTTACTGTATTCACAGAGACAAGACAGCCGTACACTTGCAGTCTGTATAATGCATAAACACATCTTCATTCTATATAAATCTCTCCAACAGTGTGTAATGTTAGCTTTAGACACGGAGCACTATCAAACTCATTCAGAATGTAATGTAAATGTAAACATCCAAATAAATACTATACTCACATGATCCGACGCATGCATGCAGTATACATGACGAACAACTTGTAAAGAACCATTTGAGGGTTATATTAGCTGTGTGAACTTTATAAATGCACTGTATTATAGTCGAGAGCGCGGGGGCGGGGAGCGCGCAATTTAAAGGGGCCGCAGCCGGAATCGGGGCATAGTTAATGGTGCCCCAAAATAGGCAGTTAAAAAAATTATGGGGTATTTTGAGCTGAAACTTCAGACACATTCAGGGGACACCTTAGACTTATATAACATCTTGTAAAAACTGGTTCTAGGGCACCTTTAATCAAGAAACCAAATCAATTTATACTTGACATTTGAGGCTTAATGCTGTATAGAAAAGCAATAAAAAAAAAATTCAGGAAGAGTGTTTTCAGCTTGTTTTTTGTTTTTACATAAAAAGTCAAAACATCGTTCAATGTAATTGTGATAATCGTAATTAATAATCACAATTGCAATTATGATTTTTGTCATAATCGTGCAGCCCTAGTAGTGCTTTGCTGTGTAAACATTATATCAAACATTTGTCAAAATTTTAGAGTAAAATCATATTGTGATAATTATCGTTATCGTTTTATCACCCAGCCCTAATTTTAAGTGACCAAATTTAAAATGCTCTACATAAGTAGATATAACTATATAGTCGGCCAAAAATAGTATGTGATACGAGTAGTACGTCCAAATTCAAAGTAGTCATAAAACAGTACATTGAAAAAATTGGCTCAGAAATTGGCAGTAAATTTCACAATTACAAAGAATCGGCAAGTAAGTAACACATCGAACATTTTACTATCCACTGAGGCCATGAGAGAGGATTGGCGAATGCCATCTCAGCAAAAATATCACTCACAAATTAATATTTTTGGCCACAAATTCAACCATTTTAGCCAGTCTGGAGCCCTGTATGAGATTTCTTTATTTGCAAAGGACACATGAGGTTGCTGCATTATAACTGGCCAAAACAAGTCATCTGATCAAAAGCGTACTTATGACACCTTAAAATGTTACCTACACAGGAAGCTCATAAGGTTTTGAAGTTCGATCTTCGTTTTTGCAGTTCACTTTTCTACAACATTCAAACTTATTAACTGAACTTGAATGCACCAAAAATTATATAAATGGAAACATCATTGGGGGGAAACACAACATTGTGCTACTAAAGTTTACCCTCGAGTTCATAACTAACAGCAAATCTTTGCCAAGACACTGTGCACAGGGGAAGCAAAGGGTTAACTGACAGAAAACCGAGCACTGAACTTCCTGATCGGAGGGCATCTGAGAAAGCTTTAAGAAGCCTGCAGCCTGCTGCTCAGTATGTAGGTTAATGACCATAGATACCCACGCCACACAGAACAATGCAGCTTTTACTGCAGATTACACAGCGACAGGGGGGTCGGCAAGCCGAAGGGAGGTGGAAACTGGAATGACGGGGGCACCGTGGGGAGAAAAAGATCAAGATACAGACAGAAAGAGAGAGAGAGAAGGATTAGGGCAGAGGCCAGTAGATGAGTGTTGGTCTTGCTGTGGTTGTGTGGTTATAATCAGCTTCCTACTAGTGCTCAGGCTGATTACACGTCAAACTGTACAGAGAAGCTCAGGCAGACAGAAACAGAGACGGGGAGTGTCATTAGAGAAGGGAATCGGAATTTAACAATTCTGTCTCCGATTCGGATTTCCTTACTGACTGCACAAGGATTTAAAAAGTTAGAGATAGATCCCAGGGCTCGACAATAAGGACTGCAGGATGGCCCAAGGCCAGCATGAACAACGCTTGGGACAGTTGACAGAATATGCAGTGTTAATTTACATTTGATTACTTTAACTGAAAAATAGACCTACCTGAAAAACCAGAAAAGCACGGTTTATTTCATTTTGTATGTTTGTTCTTTTTGCTCATATTCTTATTGCTCATAATTTGAATATTTGTTATTTTATTACTGACTTGTCTTTAATAATATTTGAAATTTATATTAGTTAGTAGTATTTATCAAGTTCATGGAATTGTGAATTGTGACATTTCACTGGTATCTGAAATTTGTTGTCAGAACCTTATTTGAGTACAATGTAACTACGTCACCTCAAAATAAAGATTAACCAATTATTCTGATAAAAACTGTGATTAAAAAAAAAGGTTTGCTCCAGGTTGGCAGTTCAAAAATTGTGTGGTTATATGAAATTATTATGATTATGATTATTATTGCTACTAAATAAAAATAAGCAATTGTATTGTAATATTTCACTGTAAAATAAAAGTAATATTTGAGAAAAATATTTCATAATATTAATAATTTTATTTTACAGTAGGCCTACATTTTACAGTAATATCAGTATTGTAATTTTGCAACTGTCTTAATTCATTTTCAAACACTAAAGCATTAAGTTTTAATTTTGGTAGAAAACCACAGGGAAACCTTAATGCTTTTCTTTTGTTGACAATGACTATGTTTACATGCACCCTCATAATGTGATTATAAGGTGATCTTGGCAATTTTGCAATTAAACTTTACCTCATGTAAACACAATACTTCGATCAAACTTATGCAATTAAGCTCATAATCGTAGTAATAATAACCATAATCACACTGTGGCGCACACCGATTTTAAAATCACAATAAACAGGCATGTAAACACCTTAATCGCATTATTATCGCTCTGTTCATCACAGCGCCGAATAATATCCAATACGTCCATAGAAAATAACCACAAATTTAATCTTAGCGACAAATTTAACTTTGCTTTCCATTTATTACTTAAAGAACGCAGAGTACTTCTTCGATATCAAAGCAAAAGCTAACTAATAAAGTTCAAACATTTTTGAAGACAAGTGAACAGTCAGTAATAAAATAAGAACAAATACACAATTTGCAAGTAGATAAATACAATAAAATAAAGTTACAAATAAAGTAAGGTCTAAGAATAGTATTTAGGTATAGAAATGTAATATATAAATTAAATATAGATTAATATTTGGTAAAGCTGTGTTTTTATTGTTTGATTAACATTAAAGACATACAGCAGCAGGTATTTATAGGCTGCTGTCACTTTAAGACCTAATGCATGTCAGATACTTATTCACATCTGATTTCTTTCTGTTTACATTCACTTCACTTAAGAAACGATCATAAAAAATGTTTTTGAGAATACTTGCCAAGACGGGTATTTTAAGATAATTTTGTGCATAGGTGTCCGTTCAGGCGCACATGTTCTGCATGATGGTTAAACTTTAAAACGAATCAGCGAATCGCATGTGTGCCGAATGTGTGCACATGTGGGACCTGGGTCATATGGTCCGTTACACCCCTATTCGTATCTAAAAAAAAAAAAAACAGCACTGCGTTTCACTCTGAAGCATGCAGCACATATATTTATTGAATTAAATCACAAGCTTTGCGATTTGATAATTGCACTGGGGCCATATCGTGATTTTGGTTTTATTTAGATTAATCATGCAGTCTGGTAAAATTGTGAGTATCGTAATGATTTTGATATGCTTTTAATTTCGCCATTGAAGTCTTAATGAATCAATCCATAAATTACATTCACTAAGAAACATTCACAATTTTTCCTATATTAAATGTTATAGTAAAAGAAAGATGTTGGTAAATATTCTTGTTTATAGTTCTATGTATTTTATATTGGTCAAGATAAATAAAAAGTTAAAATAGTGGAAAACGTGCCTTAACTCTATTTTTACTGCATTTTAATATTTGCAATAAATATTTTATTGAATATAATGAGAAAAACTAAAAAAATGAGACTATAACGCAGTCTCGCACAGGCTTAAAAACCAGTGCAGTCCGACCCAATGACTCAGCTCTACGCAGAGGTGAAGTTTGGGTGAGTCACACATGCTTTAATAGACTTGTCCTGAGATGATATCCTGGATTAACCAGACTCATGGGAATGACCCGGATTGCAGCATACACTCAGACCTCTGAGAATACAACAACAAGAACGAGAATTCAACAAAAACTTAATTGTAATATGTTTTAATTAGAAACCATATTTTAAACCACTTTCAATGTAAGATTGAAAACAAACAACAAATACAATGAGAGCGAGTATCATTACTGAATTCAAAACCCCTGACATCTGCTGTCAGAAGACGTCTAGACAGGGTCTGAAAGGTTAAAGGGTCAAACAATGCATAAACAGCATCTAAACATTAAAGAATAAGCAGGCCAATGAAGGGTTCAGCTGGTAAAAGACAGAAATCTGCCTAGATGTCTAGTTCCCAGGATCCAAACAAAAATAGTAAACAGTTTTACAATAAAATGCTACACTATAAAAATGCTGGGTTAAAAACAACCCAAGTTGGGTTGAAAGTGGACAAACCCAGCGGTTGGGTTAAATGTTTGCCAAACCTGCTGGGTAGTTTTATTTAACCCAACTATTGTTTAAAAATTATTGTATTGCTTGCTTAAAAGGAACCCAAAGTGTGTTGGAAATTAACATTTATTGCTTTTTGCTTAATAAATGAACATTTATTAATAAGTATAATGAATAATAATTAAACAAAAATTTATTACATTTCTTATTAATAAATGTTCACCTTTTGATTATTATTGTTGCCTCTAGTAATTGTGTGACTGATTGATTTTTAAATTTCCAGCCCATTTTGGGTTCATTTTAAGCTAGCAATACAGTCATTTTTAAACAATAGTTGGGTTAAATAACACTGCCCAGCAGGTTGGGCAAACACTTAACCCAACCGCTGGGTTTGTCCATTTTCAACCCAACTTGGGTTGTATTTAACCCAGCATTTTTTAGAGTGTAGGTTGCAAAAGTAGAGTTTCTGTTACTACAGCAGATTTTTCATCAATTAATATGGGATCTCACTTCAAGTAAAGTAAAATATGTTTTAAATTCATTTTGTTGACAATTTCGGCAAATATTATAAAAATTAAAAAAAAGCGCAGCAAAGACAAGTTTGCTTTTGTCTAACTTAGTGTCTAATAAAAAAACCTCTAATTTCAGACGTTGCGGTTATTTATACCTGCTTTTTATTAACCGGCTATAGGGGATAGTAATACACGCATACATAAATAAATGTTGTGTTGCAATATTGTGAGGAAAATAATAATATATAAATATATGACTGCACTGGCAGGCCAAAAAAAACAATACTGTAGTACTTGTTGTATTTTGATGGAAACTGGTGAATTGGGGAAAATTTTACATGGAAATAGAAAATGGTGTTTTGAATGGTAAAACCTGTGTTCTACCCATTTCACTACCAATTAAAAAAATAATAATTTAAAAGAACCAAACATAACCACCACATCAAACAAAGATGAAACAAAAACATTCGCATTATTAAATATGAGCAAAACAGACAGCATTCCTGACAGCACAGGCCTCTGGGACTGAGCCAGCGGTGTCCTGAGGTCGGCTGTTTCTTCCGCTCTATTCACCATTCCGGCTCTTTCAATTTCAAGTCTGTTCAGCAGCGCTGGACTTAAACCCGTCAGTCAAAAGCAACAAATCTTTTATTCCTCTTTCCTCTGAGCCTCAGTTAAAACACAGTAATCCCATATTGCTGCCACACTAAGAACAGGATCATGGGTAAGGACGTTAGATATCCACATCTGCCTCCTCAGTCCCTTTCATCCACATATCCAATCGCATACATTTCCTTGCCAGAGAGAGCAAATGAATATCACCCAGCTCTGATACCGTGCCAAAGCCCTGTTAAAATTCTAGCACATTTGGACCCCTATTGGCTGAAAGAACATTTTTTGGTATTCCTTTGAGTGCCTGATTATAAATACTACAATATAGCTTGTTGATCTGTGCAGTTTTAACAGTCAAAATGCATCAAATAATGGCTTTTATATACTGCACATCTGTATCATATATTTATGTTTCTGATGATCTTAAAAACCTTTTATTTTATCATAAGCCATGTTTCATTGCTTGACATTAACTTTGTAGTTATATATAAACACTAAATATGAATTTCTTTACAAAAAAAAAAAAAAACCTATGGATGGATGGACAATTAAATCATTGTGTTATTCTGATAACTTCACTATAAAACTTGAAAAATAATAATAAAGAACAACTGTATCTTTTGAATAAAAGCATATATTATTAGTATTCAAATAATGTTTAAAGGGGTCCTTGATTATGATTTCACTTTATTAACTTGTGTTAGTATGTAATGTTTCTGAATGAAAAAACATCTGCAAAGTTACGACGTTCAAAGTTCAATGCAAAGGGAGATATTTTCCTTTTACAGAAATCGCTTTTTAAGGACTACAACAAATGGCTGATAGGGACTAAAATGAGTTTCTTCCCTGTTTGTGACATCACAAACCACAAAAGTTACATAAACCATGCCCCTGAGAACACACAACAAAGGGAGTGAGGACATGTTGGACTGCTTTAGAGATGTTAGGGGTATTATAGGTCCCCTTTAATTATGACTGTATTTATGCCATCAACTAGGATAACATCAAAAACTTACAACGGCCGTTTTTACACTGGAATGATCAAGAATTAAATTCATGCTAACAGTTTGTAATTATGTGTGAACTCCATGTAAGACAAACAGGCTCTTGTATGACAGCTCACACTGTGAGGCGCGAGATAAGTGCAGCTCCTGCAAAACAAGCACATGACCATCAACCGTCAGTGTTACCAACCACGCTTGTAGAAAAGAGCCCAGACAAAAACACAGGCGTCCCACATACCAGTCGAGCACATGTTGTGCAAACTAAAATCTCCGCCCTCTTTTGGCACAAACACACGTTTATGCACAAGCAACACGCTGCTGTCAAAGTAGGTTTCTTGTTCCTGTATTTGCGAGGTTGGTTTCACTTCACATGAATCCAGCATTATCCTACACTCACACATGCCCTCTTACACATGCACACACAGATTTAAGGCCACAGAGAACAAGATCGGTTTTGCATCCTCTGTGAAAGTTCAGACATGCTCAAAAAACAGGACCAGGCAATGCACCACGATTTCCCAAATTACAATCAAAATGCTGCCAAAATCTGACAGGCTACGGCAATGTTTGAAAAGGCACCCATGTGTTCACCAAAGCGACCAAACTAGTTTGTCTTGCATCTAAGCTTTTCACACAACCCTCCATTATGTCAGCTACGTTACATCCCATGAACACTGGTGTCAGATTCACTGCCAGAGATCGGCACACTGACTAGTGCACTAATATTATTGACTGATAAGTTGAAAATGCTCAAAATGGAACAAAACATCTGAAATAACAAAATCAAAACTGAGCACATTTACTTCCTGAATACGTGTTTGTGGACTTACTATATCAATTATTCTCAATTAAACAATGTGAATTATGTTTCTGAAGATAAATTTCCTATAATATTCATAGTGCAGCTACTACACCTTCAAAACTGGGGGGCAATTTGAAAGTATTTCAGTGGTAATTGACGAAACGACACAGATGTGGTGCATAGGCTTTATGCTGGAAATAACCCAGAGTAAGTGTTGACCTGTAAAGCCAAATCCAACATCACTGATTTAAATGTCAGCAGTAAGAAATCCAATAAAGGTTTAATTAGCGTTGATTAAATTAAAAGCACATAGCATTTGCACCTGCCCATATAGACCATAATTATGCTCAAATCAATCCTCTACAGTGCAATTAAATCAGTCGCATATGTGACTACGTTTTCATGCAAGGCTACTAAATAGTTGCATCCCAAATGATGCACTATGCACTTATACACTATGTACTCATCTGTGTAGTGTGTGAACTTTGTAAGGTTATTTAGTCATTCAACATCGAAGTCTAATAGCCCCTCCCCCTCCACTACGTGATTAAAACAGAGTGCATAAAGTGTCCAACATTCCACACTTAATTTTTTCCCCGTTAATTTTAGTGCATCATCCGGGTATTTAAAGTGTACTTTTTCTTTTTGGAATTTGTGTGAGCGCAATACTCCCACTATGTATACTTATACAATATTCAATTAGGTTTTTAAGTGTGCGACTTCGGACACCCCTAATTTCTATCATTATTCAGCCAATAGCCATCAACTAATAAGCTATTTGATTTCACTCGCTATAGTGTTTGAGTTGGAGGCTAAGAATAAGTTTAGCACAGATATATTTTCATTTGCCTACACTTGAACACTGACTGAGTGCTTGAGAGTTTCACTCTTCACCTTCAAAAGGCACTATTCATATTAGGGGCTTTCGCACCAGCGGAACCTTTTCATAGTTCCTGGAACTATTGGCTGAAGTACCCGGATTTTTCCATGTTCGCACCGCGGGAACTAAGAACGATTTTAGTTCTAGGAACTCCTTTTGGGGGAAATAAATTAGCTCCTACTTCAGAGTAGGGTCTAAACCAGCACTATAGGAACGATTAGTGACATAAGTGTATGTTGATTGGTCAAACACATGTCAAACACCAGCACTAAGCATTTTTAAAAAGCTGTCTAAAGATATTTAGTTCACGAACATGGAAAACAGCAATAACGGCATTTTACCTGTTGTCTACAGGGTTGTGTTCTTTTCTCAGCCTCGATGATATGCATTACTGAAAGTTGTCATAGGAGATTTCGTCTCTTAGCCCCACTTTTTTCTCTTTCATTCGCCTAAATTATGCATTTACATTCCAGCTCCAATCACGGCATCATCCAGTCACCAGTTTTTAGCGTCTGTAAATGCCGTACTTACAGACACCGCTGTCGGCCACTTCTTGCGAATGCAACCAGGAACTTGGCCCGGGGGAGAAATTAGTTGTCGGGAACTATAGTGGCTAGTTCCTAGAAGTATTCAGTGCGAAAGCCCCTTGATATCAATGAATGCACAGTGTATTTGACGCACTGTAAACTCTAGTATTTCGGTGCCCGACTCACCCTCACATGCAAGAGAGAGTCTTGCATACCAGGTAGAATTGACGTGCTACATGTAAATGGTATTCTTTGTAGTATTTTCCTGTCAAAAAGTTCGTTTGGAATTATTCAGCCTTTAAGAACAAGCAAAAACCACTGCCGGTTCCTTCGATAGTGGGCAGAACTAATTATACGAACTGCAATCTCACTGGCTAACGCTCACCTATTACCGTCCACGTTTTGATTTCAGAAAATCAGTTTGAGGGAACGTAGAAAATGTGATTAACATTCATTAACCCATCATTTAATCAGACCTTAGCGCATTTTTTTGTTATTGTTATTAGTAGAACAATTAGTAGTAGTAGGATCTTATCTTATTGAATGACTAACAATGCCCACCACCACCAGCCCCAAGTTCTGTTAATAAGACAAATATACATACATTTTCATTTATACATGGATGCCATTTGGTTTTAATTGTAATTACTGAAGTTCTATCATAAAAAAATAAAATGCTTGATTGACAGATATTAAAAAGTGTAGTTGTTATGTGTTCAGATCATATCACATATCTTAATAAAAGGCTGATTTGGTGGAATCATTGAAATATATAGTAGTCTATAGTCTGGCAAGTAAAAACAACAACAACAACAACAACAACAAAAAAAAAGACTAGTGCCAATGACACTTCTACTGCCAAGGTATGTGCAGCTGCAAAGGGTTGTCTATTAATCAAAAAAAGCAGATTGTTGATTGTACAAGTCAAATACAGCACTGTGGCATCTATGAGAGTTTGGACTGTATTTCAAAGCCAAAAAATTATTATACTGGCCTTAGTTTTTGAATTCAATGTAAGGTAATGTAACATTTTTAATAACATTTCCAATAATTTCAGTAAACAAAAGGTAGTGAATATTAGACATCACTTCATCACTTCAGATAATAATAGTGTACAACCTATCAAAGGCACTGTACGTCTATGCCACACTGCCTCATTTTTATGTCATGGCGCCCATAATGGCAATTTAAATCTAATAGAATTGAATTAAAAATGCATTTATTCTACAATGTAAACAGGAAACTTGCCTTAAATTATGTAACTGATACAAGGGTAAACAGAGAAGCGTCCAAAGCCAAAAAAGCTTAAAATGGGGATTGTGTTTATTTCTTTTCAAAATGTGTAAGCAATAAGGTACGAGAGGCTGTGCTGTATCATGAATAAGTCACGGCTGAAGGGCGTTGTGCCTCGTGTTGTGCCTGCAACCCCTTCAGCCATGGCTTATGCACGATACAGCACTAGCCTCGAGTACCTTATTGCTTTTATAAAACGGTTACCACACAATACAAATATTAAAGCCAAAAATATGTATCAATGCAAGTAACCTTTCACTATATAAAATCCTTCCTTCTGCTGGAAAAAAGATAGTCTCTGATCGTGAACAGCAACAGTGACTAGACTACAGACTACAATGAGCTTCTTCCCAGTTCAGTGACATCACTAACCCTAACATTTACATAAACCCCGCCCCCGAGAACATGCAACAAAGGAAGTGAGGCCATGTTGGGCTGCTTTAGAGAAGAGGAAGAGTTGTTGTAGTAGAGTGTTGTTGCCATGCCGTCATACACCAGACTGATTCACAAACGAGGGTCAATTCAACACTGGATTTGTACAAAAGATTAACATGACGGCAAATGCTAGACGATGAGTTGAATCAACTCCACAGCAACTACATCAATTTATCCACTAACCATTCAGAAACGTCCAGTTTCATTCTAAAAGTTGTAACTTCTTCCTGAGTCTCTCCATCAGTGTCGACTCCGGTTTGAACAATGTAAGGCTGAACACCGTTACTGACAATCCTCATTTTGGCTGCGTGAGATTCTCCAGCTTTGTTGTTGGTGAGCAACCGAAGCGTGAGATGTTAAAGCCCCGCCCTCTTTTGGAAAGGGGGTCAGGCGCAGCAGCTCATTTGCATTTAAAGGGACACACACAAAAACGGTGTTTTTACTCACACCCAAATAGGGGCAAATTTGACAAGCTATAATAAATGATCTCTGGGGTATTTTGAGCTGAAACTTCACAGACACATTTTACACCGACTGTAATCGCAGACTGAACGCAACTGGCTCTGACTGTACGCGTTTGAGCGCGATCAGTCACAAGTATCAATTTACATTTATAATCGGCCTTACAATCGTTAAGTGCGCAGCTTTAGGGAAACCAGAGACTTATATTACATCTTGTGAAAAGGGCATTATAGGTCCCTTTTAAAACACAATTAAGTGTAGTTGAGATACATAGATGGAACTCGTATTCTGTGTTTCTATGGTAAAAGTGTTGACTAAAGTCCTGCTGTCTGCTGTAATTAGATTCATGGTGTTAGCAGAGCAAAGGATTGAATGGATGAGTAGTTAATGTGCGTGTCTGAACAATGGAGAAGACAAGAACGTCTCAAATTCTCCAGACAATCTGGTGAAGAGCATGAGGATGCTAGCTTTCTCATCTCAAGTGTCAGAGACATGGCATTACGAGATGGCCTGACCATTATTTGGAAACTCCTTTACAAACGTTGCAGAAACACAACATAAGACCTAAGCGATCGAGTTTTACAACTTGATTCTCTAGCACACCAGCATATAACTGAATACTGAATCGCCTGTATACTGACAGCACTCAAATCATACAACGATTGATTTTAACTCTCACATTTACAAACAGACCTAACATCTTAAAAGTAGATAAGAATCAGCTTTGATTTAGCATTCTGAATCATAAACTTGCAAAAACATCTGCTAAACACTGTTCTAACATCTGGCAGGGAAAATTTGAACAAAGTACTGCAACTCTAAAAGTTACATAATTTGGATGAAAATGCGCACCAAAAATCTGCTATTTTGATATATATTTTCTAAAGCGTAAACCGCTAAGCAAGCGCAACTGAATAGCCATCAAAATTTCATTCATATTCATTCATAAATAAATAATTCTAGCACATGTGCACTTCTTTACATACATAAACATGGATATACTTCGTATATATATTCTGGATGGACCATGAGCATGTCACTCTACATGAAAAATTATAATATGAATGTAAATAAAACATGAACTGTTACGTCACATCCTTGCAGGGAAATGCGACTTTGGTTTCAAAAACAAATAGTGTTGGCCAGACGTGTATGCGTGCAGTCCGTGTCATGAGCATGAGGAGAAAGTCACTATTTCCTGACAGGACGTGCGTACAGACCAGCAAACACAGACCCTGTTGATTGAAGGGTTTCTAGAAACCAATCGCTTCGCAATCCAACAGCTCTCAGCAGCACGACATGGCCGTTTTAACAAAAACAAACCTTCAGTCATAGCTGGTACACTTGACAACTAAAATATCCAATTTATCCTTCGCTAAGCTCTGCCCCCTGGTTACTGTTGCTAGGTCTGATGAACTTTACAGAATGCCTCAGAACAAAGCTGGAGATTTCTGTGACCAGTGTTATGCAGATATTCTTCTTATATGGAATGGCGTGAATAGTAACAATGCAAGTCATCTTTATAGGCCTTTTCCTTTAAGCAAATTGTTAAAGGCACAATATGTAAGATTTTTAGATTAAAATATCCAAAAACCACTAGAACAGTGTTATATATTTTGTTGACTTATGTACTTACATTATCCCAGATGTTTCCAGGAATGTTTAAATCCAGAGAAATAAGCAATTTTAACCAGGACATTGCCTATCAATGATATCATACCTGCGTTATCCTTGATTTCCTGTTTTATTTTGTAGAAACCATGGAAACACTAAAGACGCTTTAATATATTATGCGTTTTATTAAACAGGTGAGCAACTGTTTGGATACATTTACCAACAGAGAACTAATCATGCTACATAGCTCAACACAGTAAGTCTTATTGTTTAAATCTAGTTTTCTTGATTTACCGCGAGTTGTACCATGCATAATATCGATCTAGCTTACTGCATTGTGCAACAAGTGTCTCATAGCATCCGCTGAGCGAACGCAGAGTAGCACTATAACAACTTTCAACACACACAAATATCTAATATGATAAAACAGTGCTGCATTACCAGACTTACATCGTGTCCTAACTAGACGCGACGCCATGACATGCGATAAAAAAAGATGCATATCTTTTCCACGTTAATCAGAGTTTTTGTGCTAACAAGCCGCGACGGCTCCATGCAACGATTCTGTTTTAGAAACAGTCATAACTGCTAGACAGTTAAATTGCTTTTTGATGGAATCGTAGCGCATCGCATCTGGTTAGGACTGGAAAAAAGCGTAAGCAGAGACTGGCGTCATCAAACTACGCCTTTGTTTTGAATAAGCAACCTCTAGTGGCTACAAATTACATATTACATATACAGTACGAGTGATTGCGTGCATGAATTAATCATACGTCTCTCTTAATTGTGAAGCTGTGGGTTGTAAATAGTTCCTTCAAAAGTAAAAAAAAATATGCTACAGTTTCTAAGCTACTTTTGTCATAAATCACTGGACAGCGCTGACAACTAGTTGCTGTGTTCCTCTCAGTGCGCGCGATCTTCACGCAATGCGCAGCTACTGTTTGTGCCACAAAGCAGCTGTGCGAGCGCATTAGCTCGATATAATAATACACATCCGATCGTCTAATCACTTGAATGTCCAAAGCATAAAACATACAACTGACAAAGTTTAGTGAAGACGCAAGTCTCACCGATCGCGCGCCATCACTATGTGTTGAACCGGCCGGTTGAACCTCCGTGTTTTGCTTTTTTGCCACTGACTGGACGGGACGGAGTCATGTGGCTACATACGCTGTACTATGTTTTTAAGTCGGAAGTATTGACAGTATTAAAAAAACTAAATAACCGACATGGGAAAATTACGTCGGTTAGAGGTTCTGAATTTCGGTTTCGATTTCGATTACTTTTCGATTAATCGTCCAGCCCTAAATGGATTCAATTTGTTAATGAACTAACATTAAGTTATTACCATTAATTTAAAGCATCAAGAACTTTTTTAATCCCCAAAGAACATTATACAGCTAAAAAGGGTTCTTGATAAGAAGAGGCTTCCTCTGTAAACCTAAGATGATACAAATAAAGAGTATATTTCAAATGTCTGAATTTCCATTGTAGTGGAAACAGCAGCAGGAGGAAAGACTGAAGTCACCGCATCAGCTGAGTCCTACACACCCAAAAAGCCACGAGTTACACAGTTGTCCCACTGAAGGCTTTTAAAGCCTGACCTTTGTGGGGTGAAGGATGAAACTTGACGTATTCTTACAGGGGGTTTCCCCAAATGCGATTGGTTTCTATAAGGGACTCATAAAGAGGAAATTCAGAGGATTTGTGTGCTCTTCGAAAGAAACATCAGAGAGGGGAAAATGTTCGACACCCGTGACATATGCAGTTGAAAATGAGCATGTTCACTGATCTGAAGTACAAATGACCGTGTTGATTGCATCATGGTGACAAGAACTAAGTGCCTAAAGAGAAAATGGTGAATGATAGTGTGATTGTTTTGGTGTTAAACAATGCTGGCCATCACCTCTCCATGCACAAAAAAGATTTTAGGCAAGAAATATGCTCTATTCAACCAGACCAATTAAAGTAATTGGCCAATCACTGGTCATGTTTAGTTGCTGATTTAGAAATGTGTGTCCAAAATCTACAAAGAGCAAATATTTCTAATATTTTTAGTGAATCTAGTAAATGCTAAATAAATGTTAGGCTACATTTAAATCCAAACATTTGGTGTGTTATGTCTTAGAAATAATATATTAGAGCATTCAAAAGTTTGAGGTCAGTAAGATTTTTTTTATTATTATTTGAAATAAATTAATACCTTTATTCACCAAGGATACATTAAACTGATCAAACGTGACAGTATTTACATGTATAATGATACAATAGATTTCCATTTCAAATAAATGCTGTTCTTTCTATTCATCAAAGAAACCATCAAAAAAAAAAAAGGTTTCCACAAAATATGAAGCAGCACAATGGTTTTCAACATTGATAATAATAAGAAATGTTTCTTGAGCAGCAAATCAGCATATTAGGATGATTTCTGAAGGACCGTCATGTGATATTGAAGACTAGTGGTTCACGGTTCGGATCATATTATGGTTTTTGAGTAACGGATCGGATCATTTTTTGGATCAGCAAGAAAAAAAATGTATAAATAATTAAGTACTTTGATACCACAGCAAAAATTACTAGTCTAGCTAATAAATGTAAAATATTATTAAAGGCAAGTGAACAATCAGTGAAAAAATAAGAACAAATACACTAATTACAAGCATAGATAAATACATTATAACAAAGTAAATGTAAAATAACACTATAGTGTTCACTGTATAAATTAAAAATAGATTAATCTTTAAGTTGTGTTTTGTTGTTTGCTGTAATGGTTAAAAATCGCTTAAATGTGTAAATTTGCAAGACAAAACGTATAAATGAAAAATCTGCAATTAATCTGCGAATCACATGCATGCCGAACTATAGGCCTGGTCCTTACGGATCAACTACGATCCATTTAATTCCTACTGAGGACTGGAGTAATGATGCTGAACCTTCAGTTTGCATCACAGGAATAAAATACATTTTAAAATGTATTCAAATAGAAAATAGTTTTCACAATATTTCTGTTTTTACTGTATGAAAAATCTTACCGACCCCAAACTTTTGAATGGTAATGTATATTAGTATTATAAGCCACCTTGCTCTTCTAGGTGTGGATAATCAATATCAAACACTACAAAACCCATAATGGTGGTCAGCCTTAAAAATGATCAAATTAGCCAAAATATTTAATAACAAACATTAAAGAAACGAATGAAAAATTTTGCATGGATCAGCCTGGACTTGCTGATTAGACGACTCATACTATGGCTGTTGGATTACATTTGTTCTGAGCAGAATACGAAAGTGCTTTTGTTTATTTTACGAAATGGATCCAGAGGTCAGTGATACTGAAAGCTCTTCAAACACACACGTGAAAAGCAGTATATGAAATACAAGCTCTTAAATGAGGGCCTATTTCAAATCTTGCCATTTTAATCAATCAGCCACCTTCATTTACTAAAAGAGAACCAAATACTAGAAAAAAAAAGCATAACTGCAATATAAAATGTGCCAAATTCTATCAACATCAAGTAGAGACACAAAGCCTCTTTTTTTGTCAGCGTTAAAACCTTGTACTTCAAAGCCCTGTGTCTGTGCGGGAAAAAAGGAGCTCGGCAAAATAAAAATGGCATCCAGTTTGAACGTGAAGCGAGGAGAGAGGTCTCTCACGGGAATGGTTCAGATCACAAAGGCCAACGTCTAATGGGTAGGAGAGTGAGTCACACGCCTGTTTCTCTCTCTCGTGCTTTTCCCTTTTTCTCCCTCTCTATCATGCAACCAGCTCCTGCTCGCACGAGCTTCATGGAAATACGTCTGCTGAAACCGTCCGGCGCACAGTGGATGAACTCGACAGAAACGCTGCAGCGTACCAGTGTCATCTGTGCAAATGAAAGCAAAACTAGGACACGACTGTAAACAGAGCAGCCAAATGTGCAGCGCCAGTTGGTGCACTTCTGATTTCTTGCAGACAGACGTGCTGTTGGGTAGTTCATGCATAACGTCTCCTTGGCTTTTTTTTTACATTAAAATTTTAGGTTAAAATTAATGTATAATGTAATATGAAAAAAGAAAGAAAGAAAGAATTAGTATTGTTTAAATGCTGTTTAAATAGTTTTAGCATGTCAAACTACACAACATACCAACTTCCTTCTATATAAAATATGATTGGTTGAAAATACACTAGAGATTTCAGGTTTCAAAATTGTACTAGGGTGGGTGATATACCGGCAGACACAATTAACAGGTAGAAGACTTAGAGATTTTGCAATATGTCTCTATCACGGTTACACTCACATGATGTTGCTATGCTGCGGCATCACAAAAGCTTATCATTTGAATGTGTTTTTAAAAAAGGGATTTTAAACCATTGAAGTGCAGTAAGCAGCGAAAGACAACATTTCGCTATTTGCGCACATTGTCTGAGAGATGGTTTCTGAGCGCTGTCTGAGGGATGCATGCAGCATATGGAGCCGCTGCTCAGCGTGTGATTACTGAAATTAGTTCTTTTTTTTTGTTGGGCTTGAATGCAATAAACATACTTATCAAAATGCCCGTCTTTGCAAGTATCCTCGTAAACACAGTCATTTTTGTCTTAAGTGAACGTAAACATTTGAGAAAGAAAATGCATGAGTATATTGGATCCGTGCATTCGGTCTTAAAGTGACAGCAGCCTAATAAACCTGCTGCTGTCTGTCATTAAAGTGTTAGTTCACCCAAAAATGAAAATGTTGTCATTTATTACTTACCCTCATGCTGTTCCACACCTGTAAGACCTTCGTTAATCTTCGGAACACAAATTAAGATATTTTAGTTGAAATCCGATGGCTCTGTGAGGCCTCCATAGGGAGCAATGACATTTCCTCTCTCAAGATCCATAAAGGTACTAAAAACATATTTAAATCAGTTCATGTGAGTACAGTGGTTCAATATTAATATTATAAAGTGACGAGAATATTTTTGGAGCGCCAAAAAAAAAAAAACGAATTATTTAGTGATGGCCGATTTCAAAACACTGCTTCAGGAAGCATCGGAGCATAATGAATCAGTGTGTCGAATCTGCTGTTCGGAGCGCCAAAGTCACCTGATTTCAGCCGTTGGCAGTTTAACACGCGATCTGAATCATGATTCGACACACTGATTCATTTGTGCTCCGATGCTTCATCAAGCATTGTTTTGAAATCGGCCATCACTAAATAAGTCGTTATTTTGGGTTTTTTTGGCACTCCAAAAATATTCTCGTCGCTTTATAATATTAATATGGAACCACTGTACTCACATGAACCGATTTAAATATGTTTTTAGTACCTTTATGGATCTTGAGAGAGGAAGTGTCATTGCTCCCTATGAAGGCCTCACGGAGCCATCTGATATCAACTAAAATATCTTAATTTGTGTTCCGAAGATTAAGGAAGGTCTTACGGCATGAGGGTAAGTAATAAATGACAGAATTTTCATTTTAGGGTGAGTTTTTTGTGATATTGAAAATTCTGACAAGAATTATGAAATTTCAATCGTATCAAATTTTGATTTCATAAAAACCTTATTTGAAGCAAAAATAACTATCACTGTAAAAAAAATTATTCCGTTAAATTTATGGTAAAAACAAAAAAACGGCAGCTGTGGTTGCCAAAAATAGATTAGTAACATTTTAGGTTTTACAGATTTAACTTACATTTACAGTAAAATATCATATTTCACTAACTGATATAATGTTAATTTACTAATCTATTAAAGAACTAATATCTGATTTATACCTTTATAATACACTGATGACCACCAAACACAGAGGTGATGGGTTACATGATGAATCAAAGTTCATCACAAGCAGCTTTTCCACAAGCTGAGAAGGTACTATATGCAAATATATAAAAGGTGCACATAAACATTAATTTAACAACAGATGTAACATAAAACCCTAATGTGCATAACTGATTAGAAAAAATCTAAGAAAACTAAAAAGAAACTGTCATATCAACAAAAGTGTCACATAGGGAATTTTGGGAATGTCAATGTATGTTTTTTACTGTAAATTATACGACGTTATTTTTCCCTTCGAAAAACTGTAAATTCAACAATATTTTACTGTAAGATTACATTAAATGTACAGTTAGATCTATTACAGTGATTCACAGTATATAGTATGGAAACTTTCTGTTAACCAATTAACAGTTTTTCACTGTAGCATTTTTACAGTATTTTACCGTTAAAATCACAATAATTTTTTATATCACTATCGTGACTTAAAATTGCTCATGTCGTGATATAAGATTTTGGTCATATAACCCACCCCTAGTACTATTACTGATTTTTTTATACTACAAATAAACAAACTAAAATACTAATAAAATACAAAAACAATGTTTTAAATAACACAACTGTTGGCTTGAACAATATGGATTATTTAATGGCCAATAACACTAATATCAACAGTGGAAGATGGCTGATATAATGTTGATATATTACAACTAATAATAAAAATACATATATATTATGGAAATTTCTAAGAAATGAGACGTACACAAAATTGCCATACTATTAACCCTAAATTCAGTAACATCTCTAAATTAACGTTGACAAAATGTTTACAAGGCTGCCGTCAACTTTTGAAACTGACGTGTGGGAAATACCACATCTAATTATCAGACAACCAGATGTAGTTATCGATCACTGAAAATAATCTCAAAATGGAGAAACACTGCTTTATAGGTCTGGCTTTATTAATAAAAACAATAAATGCCATAATAGATTTAGAGCAACATTTCAAATGCATATTCTTTGTTTTGACTCTGCAGTAAATCTGGGTATGTATGAATGTTATGTTAAACACATTATGAACACTGGGATATTATGAACTGGGAACGTCCTGAAATGATATTTGGAAAAAATAAAAGGTGTGGCTGCGCGTGACACAACAGCGTTTTTCACTTTTAGGCCCAAATGAGAAAAATAAATGTGTCTATGAAAAAAGAATCTGCCTCTTTGGGGTTACGTTTATTATTGCAAACTTTTAAGCTCGATTTCATTGTCAGTCTATCTTTATTTTGGCTCAATCTGTGTCGCTTTCCATCTGCCAAATGCAGTTTGTTATTTTGCTGAGATACGTGCGAGTGTTGCCTTGACAGTCGCTGCAAATTCCCACCGCATCAGCACCACCATGGATCGTTTATCTAACGTAAACACGCCATATAACTATAAAAGAAGCATTTTGGAGGCTAAGTAGCCCTGAAACAACCTAGACAGAAACGAGCCTGTTATTATTCGTCATAACGCCGTTGAATTGCACAGATTCTCACACAGGGGCCTTTCGCGCATGTGGCCCCGTGACTTTAAAAAGGGTCAATGGAAAAACAGCAGGAACCACAGGCTCTCCTTGGACGGTGGCCCGGCTGTGGAAAACTGGGATCTTTGAATAATAATCCCTAATATGTCATTCTGAAAGTGTGTGAGTGCAGAACAAGACTAAGCGAGTGGGCGTAAACATCTGATCTAGATTCCATACTCAGAAGCTAAAACGAATATCAAATCTGTCCTGCCCAAAAATAAAAGTCAAAACAAAACCTTCGAAAATGCTTCAATTATTAAATAACCCACAACAATAATCTATATAACTTAAATGTAGAAAATTTGGAGGATAAAAATAATAAAATAAATATAAAAAAAAAAAAATATTGTATATTATACAGTAAGTCATTTCTTCACTATATTTTTAAAAGATCAAACAATCTGGAAACATTTCAATAACACACTAGATTTTGAAGACCTAAAATATAATAATTCATAAAAATAATGCATTATTCACAAATAAACAGCTGCTTTCAGAATACCCACCCTATATATACACATGTATGATTGTGCTCATAGTAAACAATGTAGTATCGTGTTGTCATCACAAAAATCTCTATGAAAGACACAACGAACTGCACCTGCATTTGACATGCTTCTGGCTTTCGCTGCACAGCTGAAGACGCCTCGGTACGTCCTTTAGACAAAAGGTTTCTGCGCGAAGGACGGTCACCAAATAAAGCTTTGTGCAAACCACACACACACACACACACACACATACATACATACATACATACACACACACGCCAGAGCTGCATGCATGAATACAATATTTCATGCACGTCGCAGCTGCAACCGCGCTCAATATAACAAACGCCACGAAATTATTATACAAATATATATTTACATACATTCCATGCATTTGTGTCATACATGCTCCAGTCATTTATAACGAAAAAAAAATGGGTTATGCAAATTACAATAAGTGCAATGCGTTCTGGCTGACTCTCTGACACCAAGATCCCACTTTAATTGGTTTATTATGAAAACTACAGCATACAGTATCACGTTGCGGTCTGCGCCACCCCTCTCACGCACAGACAATGAGCCCGCAGTGGGTTTATGAGACATGCGGGCCCCTCCAGCTCTTCACACCCGCACGCGCCTGTCACTGACGCACGCGCGACACGCTAGCAACGCTCCTGAACACAAACCTGCACATAATACTCAGCAAATAATCCTACATACACCTCGTTATTGTTGTTCTAGCCACTCAGGCTGGTTGGTTAAGCTCCCCATAGCAAAACTAACTGCGTTTTCCTCCTTCTACAGTCGGAACCCGCGACAATAAAACAACCGAAACTTTCTGCTTACCGTCTTTGGCTTCCTCTTCGTCATTCACCTACGAGCAGGATACGGAATCACGACGATTTTAAGGAAAAGAAATGAGTGTGTCGGAGGGTAAAAACTGAACATTAACCCTACGGCTGTGTGACGTCTCTCAGTGCTGCTTTTGAAAACATCGCCGTCAGTCCGTCTCTAAGAAAAGCCCCAGCGAAAAAACACGTAAAGCACAGGAGCTCATTGGCTGACGAGGGGCCACGTGATCCGAGGCGCTCAAAAACGTTTTGCGCGTGCTCGTACTCTCTGCTGCTACACTGATATTTTTGCTGTTCTATTAATGTTTTGTTTGTTTATTTTATTATTATTCAATTCATTAATTATTTCTTATGTATCTTTTTTATTTAATTAAATATAATTTGGCTGAAATAATTTTATGTTATTTTGATTTTATATATTTTAATATATAATTAGTTATTTTATTTCCTCATTATCTCTGCAATATACGATGCGTAACAAAATTATATCAGTTTAGACAAATATATAGAGAAATTGTGGCAAAGAATATGTCCAGTGGTGTTTCAATTTAATCAAATTCATTTGTTTATCGACTTATTTCCTATATTCTTTTATTTTATGGTTTAGATTATGTTAGATTGTTTTGTGTCTGTAATAAAATAATTGTTTTTATTTAATCTAATTTATTAACTTTTTGTGCGTTATTTCATATATTCTTTTATTATGGTTTTATCGTTTGGATTATGTTAAATTGTTTTGTGTTCATACGTTTTTAAAATAAAAAAATAGCTCCACTCTTTGAACATTTTTTTTTTTTTTTATAAGTGAAATACATGCACTCTCTGTGTATCTCAATGTGTTTTTATATGAGGGTTTAACGTTATATTATTATTTTTTCCTTCTTTGGGATTTGGGGGGGGAGGGGCTGACGCTGCGCACTGTGACGTCACCCTTTCCGTCCGACGCTGCAGCAGCGAGCGATCGCGAATGTTCTGGAACGTTCATGTCGGAGAGGCGCGAGGAGAAGGAGGAGAAGGTATTTGTCGAACGCGAATCATTGTGGCGTCATTCATTCTGTTATTTCGAGAGCATAGAATGTGTTTGGTTCTAGTTTCGCTGTTTTAGAACGCCGTTTGTCGCGCATTCCGGGGTTATTAATGTTGTGGCGCAGTTGGTTATTTATATGATGTAGGAAAAAGGGAGTTCGCGCATGCGCAGGGGATGGGCTGGTATTATGTTGCAGAACGAGCTCGAATCACAAGGGAGAACATTGGTCTGTGTGTGTGTGTGTGTGTGTGTGTGTGTGTGTGTGTGTGTGTTAGGGGGATGGGCGCTGGCTACACACACACACACACACACTCACTCACGTGCGTGCACGCACATGCACAGAACCAGCTAGAGGCGGTTGCATGAAATGCCACTATTTTGTGGTCTGAAGAAGTGATCATAACATGAAAACATATGCGTGCTTGATATATGACACTTGTGAAGAACTGGGTTATAGTTTGAACCTTAACAACAAAGACTATAAAGTGTTATGATAGTACCATTTGTACTATTGCATAAGCATAAAAGTTAGCAGCTGGATAAAAAGGGGGAAAAAGGCTAAAACCAGCCTGAGCTGGTTGGTTGGTCTTCCAGCCTGGTCATATCTGGTTTAGGGTTGGTTTTGACCACATCTTTATATCAGACTAGGAGACCAACCAGCTAAAACCATCTTAACTTGTTTTTTTTATCAACCTATACTCTTTGTTTTTTTATTTACTTTACAATGTAATATTTTATATATTCCATTTTGGCAGTATTGTCTTCTGGAATCTAGTGACTTTCCTAGTTAAAGGTAAAAATAAAATACTATGGTCGTACTTGGAGCATTGATGGTGATAGACCTACTAAGCAGTCATTAAAGGAGTAGTTCACTTTCAAATTAAAATTTCCTGATAATTTACTCACCCCCATGTTATCCAAGATGTTCATGTCTTTCTTTCTTCAGTCAAAAATAAATTGGTTTTTGATGAAAACATTCCAGGATTATTCTCCTTATAGTGGACTTCACTGGACCCCAAACAATTGAAGGTCAAAATTACAGTTTCACTGCAGCTTCAAAGCGTTCTATGCGATCCCAGGCAAGAAATAAGGGTCTTATCTAGAGAAACCATTGCTCATTTTCTAAAAAAAAATTAAATATGTTTATGTTTTAATCATAAATGCTCATCTTGAACTAGCTCTTTTCTTCTTCTTCTTCTCTATTTGTATTCCAGCAGTGTAGACACTGCTAAGTGTATTACTGCCCTCCACAGGTCAAAGTTTGAATTAAATTGTCATATACAATATGCTAGTACAAGTATATAATAATTAGTTCAAACTTTGACCTGTGGAGGACAGTGGACATATATGTCCACTATATGGAGAAAATTCCTGGAATGTTTTCATCAAAAACCTTAATTTCATTTCAACTGAAGAAAGAAAGACATAAACATCTTGGATGACATGGGGGTGAGTAAATGATCAGGAAATTTTAATTTGAAAGTGAACTAATCCTTTAATATTTTACCATTTATTATTGGCACGGACAATAACTGTACCTGATTGGCCAAATGACAGAAAAAATAGTGTAAAATAACAGCAATTGTGTGTGCATCTTATTTATTATCATTAAACTGCATTGTATAATCAGTATTTCAAACACACACTGCTACCTGGATATCGTTCAGCTAGCTACTGTAAGTGCTGTGGTACGTGACTATGGCATTCATGTACTCTGGTATATTTCACAATGCCATTGTATGGTCACATTGTTTGTTTGATGTGGGTTGTTTATACATGTTGTACTGTACATATCTGCTACTGTCAGTGATGATATGTTTTATGGATGGGTTCTGCCAAGCATTGTTTGTATCAAATAAATCCAAAGTAATACCAAAATCTATGTGCTTACTTTTATGTCTTTTTAAAGAATATTATGGATGGAGGTCATCACACTGACCATGTGCACATGCACAAGAATATTGGTCCTATTTAGATTAATATTAATTAATACGGATGCACGATATATTAGCCACCATATCAGTATAGGACGATATATGTATATATTTTTAATGTTATCGTTATCGGCCCAATAAGAAAATTTGGCTGATATATTAAAGCCGATAAATAATATATTTTTTCCTTCAGCTGAGACACTTAAGATGTGCACTGTTCACCATGATGGTTTTGAATTTCTTGAAATTCAAGAAGGAAAATACAGTTAAGTGCAACCAGCTGCACAAGTCTGTCATATAGGCTACATAATATTATAATTGTTGTCATGGGACATGGCTTTTAATTGGTGAGACTTTTGTTTTTGTAATCAGGTTCTCCGAAATTATATAAAAATTTGGATTTAGATTTATCGCCCAATATATCTGTTATCGGCCTTCAAATATAAAGAATTATCATATCGGTCAATTTTAATATCGGTGCATCCCTATTTAATTAGATTTATATTTCATAACTCCATTAAATAAATGCTACAGTTCCAAGAAATCTGTCTATGAGGATTCTTAATGATCTGCACACCTTAGTTATTTGGGAAAATTGTAACGTAATGGAATATTTATTCATATCTACTACCCATGTAAAACAAAAGTAATTATTGATTCTGCATGATATCGGCCATTGTAAAAGGTCAAGCAACACTATAGATATTAATGGAACGAAAAATACTTTGAAAATAAATGATTACAGATCGGTGGAAGCATCGTAATGGTATCACTGCTTGTGGTTTACTATTGTTTGTGTGTTGCTGTCACTGACATGAAGTGTGATTTGAGGTGAAATTACTGTATATAATTATTAAAAATGCAGCATAAAAACTGGCAAAAATATCTCCAGTAAGCCCTGGGTATACTTCATTTTGTTTAAAAAAAAATTTATGTGTATGCGCACAGTCAAACGCTGGGCCTTGCAAAGTATATTTCATTTGACTGTTACGCTTACACAGGCATTCGACGCACCTTGTGGATAAACTAATTACTGCAAAAAAGTGAAATACGCATGTGCAATCTGCACATAAAACTACATGTGGTTACAAAAATCTGGCAGTGTGCGTACTCTACTGATGACAAAATTTGCGCACTTTATGGTGTACGCTGACCCTCGTGTATGCGTAAAAAGTGAAGTATACTTTGGGCTGTATTTTCGGTGCAATTGCAGTAAACATGCACATCTTTGTTTGTTTGGAATATGCTAATTATTGTGTGTTCAGGAACATCCCTTTAGCTGTGGAGCATTCGGGAATAAAGGTTCAACCCAAGTAAATACATAAATTGGAAAATACTGTGCATGTAAACATGGACTTGTTTGTATGTGAAAATATTTTAATGTGCATGCTTCTGTATTCTCCTATAATGCTCCAACACCTTTTCACAGGTCCGAACATTCGTTTGTTCATCCTTTTAAAAGAACCACACTGGTCTATTGAGTATAATTAATGATAATATTTTATTTACATACACAACATCTCTGATGTTTACAAGGGCTCAAGACCATGGAGGTCCGGTTACAGGTCAGGTCTCACACCAAAGCCCGGTCCAGGAGGAGGTTCTGTCAGGGAGGTTAAACCTCCAGCAGGTTCACATGAAAAACGCCCACCCCTGATGGAAGAGAGATCATTAAAATAAATTAAAGCACTCTTAGCGTGCAAACTTATTCACCAACCACCACATATAACATAATGTCCTTATTTAATTGGTCTCATTTTAAACCATGTTATCTTAGGAAGTGAAATAAATAATAAGGGCATCTATGAGAACTGTGCAAGCTAAGCTCGCCGTTAACCTTATAACTAGCAACTGGCCCTTCTTCTGACTGTCAATCCTTTTAATAAGCTTGTGTCTGTGAAAGTCCCAAACACCCCCATGACATCACAACCAAACTATACTCGACTCTGAACCAGATAATCAAATCAACTGGCTTGGCCCAATTTCTGTAAAAGATCTAAATCTTTAAACAAATAAGGTGAGCTGCTTTCACATGTCCCACTGCTGTTCTATACAGATAAGAAGTCTTTAAAGATGTCTGACTGTACAGGACACACATCATTACCAAGTAATGTTTTATCCTTTTGATGTTTGATATACTAACAGTGAGAAGTTTGGAATAATTCACTTTTTTTTGAAAGAATGATTTCTGAAAGATCATGTGACACTGAAGACTGGAGTAATGATGCTGAAAATTCAGCTTTGATTACAGGAATACATTACATTTTTAAGTATATTCAAATAGGAAACCGTTATTTTAAATTGTAATAACATTTCACAATATTACGGTTTATATTTTTAATCCATTAAATGCAGCCTTGGTTACTTTTTTCTAAAACATTAAAAAAATCTTAATTATTCCAAACTTTTGACATGTATATAGCTTAATTTTTATTTTTTTTTATTTGCTATGAAACTATTATAAAAAATGAGATTCAAGATGTTTAATGCAAGTAATCTAGCGTAAAATAGTTAAGGCATGTTTTCTACTCTGTTGTCCTCTAAAGAAATACTATGATGAATGTAAATGCATACATCATAAACAGCCATTCATTACATATTAAATATATTAAAAAAACATTTTAATACATGAAAACACCAACAAATCAAATTGTTCACTGATAAATGCTATGGTGCTATTAAACTCATATTTGTGATACAAGGAAATAATCTAAAGACAGACGTTAGTAAATGTAATGGCCAGATAAAAACTTTAAAATCGCTGTGATGTTGATTATTTGTTATCACGATATATCAAGTAATGTTAAAAGTAGAAAAAAGCAGAGCCGTTTCCAGATTCTGGATAAATTGAGAGTCACGATTTTCTTTTGTTTAAAATACAGATCACGATTCTGAATAGACAACAAAATACCATGTAATTTACTAGAAATTCTGAAAAAATGTTAATTGCTGCAGTCTATTTAAAAAATTAATATTTAAGAAAACCGGTTTGAATGAATTGAACTTGTTTCATTTCTGGATGAATCAGCTTTTTTGAATGAATGTCTTGAGTGAATGATTCAATGACAAATACATTTTTAACAGTCACTTGTCACCACCTACTGGTGTAACAATGTAATTGGCCTTCATTTGAAGAATCCAATTACTTTCAAAAGGTAATTTACTCTATTTTGATCACTACTGTAGACATCAGATCTATAAACTTTTATGCTAGTACTTCATTTGAATTACTATAACAGAAATAAAGATACCGTGTGCTTGAAAAGACTTTCATATCTATACATGACAGCTGCTCTCTCTGGATCAGCAGTGCATACGCAGATTTGAATGTTCGCTGTGATCAAAGGTTTAATAGAGCCGAATCATTGTCAGTTAGAAAAAAGCTTGAATGGGTGTTTGAATTGAGATTGCAGTTTTTTAACGATTAATCGTGCAGCTCTAGAAAGATGACAGATGTGTGTACCTGGGCCCAGGAGGAGGAACTCTCCCTGCCTTCAGCTCATCAAGGATCTGCTCCATGTCTGATGGTTTAAGATCCTCCTACAGACCAAAACAAAGACAGGAAACACCCATTAATGGAGAATTAATTCATTATAGCCTAATCTCTGATCACGGCCTTGACAAAGAGATAAATAAATAAGCTCGAGCGTCAACTCTTCAGGGGTGGATTTAGTGAAAACCTGTCAGAGTCACTTTCCACCAATATCAATAAAATTATACTTTGCATAAAGAAAATAAAGCCTGTTTTTATAACCACTGAGATGTAATAATTATACTGTTCCTAAAAATAGGCTTCAATTTCTTTTAACAAACCATAATTACCTGTGAATTATGACTGAGAAATGTTCTTGACAGGTTGTGTGAGATTCAGCCACTACAGATGTTTGCTGACGACTTTTTATTTAACTGTGATTGCATCATTACCCCGGCAGGTCATTCAGGGCTCGTTTAACAAAACAAGCTTAAACTGAGACTCAGACAACCCTGAGTAATATTCACCACGATACGGGTTGACATTTGATTGGCAAATTAAACTATTTAAACAGAACATGAGGCTTGAGGTCATGTAGTCAATCTTTCCTCTAAATCCAGAAATTGACTCGTAGTGTTTTCTTTTTTTAATGTTTTGACAAAGTAAAAAAGAACAGTACAAAAAAAAAACATGCATAATTATGTATTATAATAATAATTATTAGTATTACCATTTGTACAATTAGTTATTTTGTTGTAAACCTGCATTCTTTTTTCACAAATTTGACAATTATAATAAATTACAATAAACAACAACAACAAAAAAACAATATGCACTATCAATACTACTATTATTTTCTGATAATGTATAATATAATAATAAGTATTATTATTAGTAGTACAATTATAGTATCCAAAGTTCATTTGTTTGTGTTTTCTGCATTCGTCTAAACTGTCTGGTTATCAGCCAATCAGAAGATAATAACTATTCTTTATATAACATGTGTAATGTGACCACATCCTGCATGCTACCCAACAGTTACCACTGTTAATACTCTATCAATAAGGCCCTGTTTACACCTGGTGTTAGGATGTTTCGGTCGATTGGATCACAAGAGGACAAAGCTAAATACAAGTGTAAACAGGGTCTAAAAGGTTTTGAGCTTGTCCGCTTTCGACCACTTCCAGAGGTAGTCGAAAACTCATTTGACCGGATTGCTTTCGTAGAGAAACGCTCGTGTGGTCGAAGCTGAACACGTGAGCAGCACGACCCATACGTGTGATGCTGACACAGGATCCGGCCAATAATGAGCCAGCATTCGGACGTAAACAAGGAAGCCTGCACTGAGTTCACTACGTATGACAATGGTTCAAATTGTTGAATAAAGTCATTATTTTTGTTTTGTTTTTGCGCACAAAAAGTATTCACGTTGCTTCATAACATTAAGGTTGAGCCACTAGTCACAACTGTTTGACTATTTCTACCATGTGTTTAACTACCTTTCTGGACATCAAAAGGTGCAATGATGTTGCAGCCTATGTGTGGATCAGATACCCTCAGATTTCATCAAAAATATCTTAATTTGTGTTCCAAAGATGAATGAAGGTCTTACGGGTGTGAAATGACATGAGGGTGAGTAATTAATGACAGAAATTTCATTTTCGGGTGAACTAACCCTTTAATGCGTAAACATTAGGGGAAGTGCACTACCCAGACGGGATTTAAACTTTGTGGACTGAAGACCTAAGTTGGTTTAAAGATGAAAAACGTACCTAGCACAATGTTCTCTCACCATTCCTGATTACTAACGCACAAACCGCATTCAGCCGGTCTTGCAGCTGTCAAAGCAGAAATGAAACTGATGCTCTCTGTGTGTTTTTCCGCCATCTCCTTTAACGTTCATTTGTAAATTGTGTGAGCTTATTTCATCCATTAGATTGAAAGAACTGAAAAGATAGATTTAGCCGCCCATTGACACTCCCCTTGAAGAAATCTATGGTCCGTCTGGACAAAAGAGACGGATTAAAACACCAGGTGTAAACGAGAATGTGTCTCCGTCCTCTACTTGTGATCTTAATACCAGGTGTAAACAGGGCCTAAGACGCTACTCTCACCACAGGAACAAATGTAAACTTCATTAACAGAGAAACTGCCTCCCCTAGAGGTGACATTAAAACTAGCCTCTCACCAGCACACAACAAGACTCACAAATGAGGTTTGTAATCATACTCACATAATAGTTATCATTGATTTGGACCATTGGTGCGTTCACACAAGCTCCGAGACATTCGACTTCTGTTAGCGTGAATAATTTATCTGCTGTGGTCTCCCCAACTTTGATACCTGACAGGAGAGAGCATTTTCAGTTATGGATATTTGGGTTCAAAAATAGTTATTATTTACTCACCCTCATGTCATTCTAAACCCATCTGATTTTCTTTCTTCCATGAAACACACACACAAAATATTTTCTTTCCTAAAAAACTTTGTTTGAGGGTGAGTAAATAACGACACAAAATTCATTTTGAGATGAACTATTCCTTTAAGTGCCTTTCAAACGATCTTAATAGCATCTGATTTAGTTTCTACTCAAAATATTATGTTGCCAGAAAAAGATTATTGCAAAGCCTCAGTGAATTATCACAGGATTTTCAAGTAATTACATTTCAGGCCTTTTTTTTTAGCAGCATGGCTTTAGCTTGTTTATGTGGCGAGTGTGTTTACTGGTGACGTGCGAGTGGAGACGTCTCTGTGGAGCCCCGGTTCTTGCTCACCCAGTTTGTTCTGGATGGCCTCCAGGATGCTGTCCGAGTCACAGAGCATGCAGGGCGTAGTGGTGCAGATCTGGATGTGGTACTTTCCCACTGGCTGACGGAGAAACATGGTGTAGAAAGTTGCTACTTCATAAACCCTCATTGGAGCAATGCCCAGGATCTCTGCCACCTGCAGGACAAATTGAAAATCACATCAGACACTGGTTAGGGAAAGACAAAAATTTGAAAACCACAATATTTTAATACAAGAAAATAGGACTATCAGCACTGAGCTTTTTTTTTTTTTTTTTTTTTTTCAAATATATATTATTATATTATATTTATATTGTGTATTTGATAACCTTTATGTATAATGGATTATAAAAGGTATTCATAACATATGTTATAATGCATTGTATATTTTCATAAATAATTGTAACCAAAGTTAAAATGCATTATAATATTTGCAGATTCCTGGTTACATCTGAATTTGGTTGTTTGTCATGTGTTTTAATGCATTTTACTTTCTAAAGGTGTGTTTAATTAATAGTTAATGTATTATAACTGTTGTTACAATTATTCGTGAGATCAATCAATGCATTATGAGGTGCATTAAAAGGCATAATTAAAAATACTTTTATAATGCATTACATATTAAGGCTTTAACTTAAGTGTTACAGTTTTTTTTAATCTCTGGAAGATTAGCAAACATTTTGTAGAGGCTTCTATTCAAATAAAAATGTAGAGAATAAACGATTAGGGTCTATTACATACTTTTGTGACAGAAAATATCCACAGACAATTTACATTTTGGATGATGTTCCTTAATGATCTATAGCTGGTTTTATATTTTACAGTATGAAAATACATGTATTATGAATGTGTATGTTTCAAGAAGGCTGGGTTATTTAAATAAATATACTTTTGTGCACAAAATAAGATGCAGTTGAACTATATATTTTTGCCATATATCAATACAAAAATAATGTCACAAAAATACTTTATGAAAAGAAAAAAAAATTAAAAAGGACCTCACCTATTATGCCCTTATTCAAGTTCTTAATTTTGTTTTTGGGCTCTGCTAGAATAGGTTTTCATGCTTGAATGTTCAAAAAAACATTATCTTTTACATATTTGACATTGTTGCAGGCAGTTCAGGGAGTTCAGAAACAGTGACCCTGATTTAGAGAATAACTCCTGCTGGAGAGACTTTGTGCTTTGTAACTTTGCACAGCTTTTTCATGCTCAAAAAGCAACATTACACACTACAGGAAGTTGAAGATGTAAAAAAGCATAATAAAACCCCTTTAAAATGATTATTAACAGGGTTACACAATTTTTGACCAATGAATTTCCATGACTTTGTCAATGATTTTTCAGTCATTTGTGAATGATTAATGGATAAAAACAGAGGCTGCACTCCGAGAGCAATTTCTAACTCAGAACTCGTAAAATGTATACTCACTATTAAACAAATTTAAATTGACTGATATCTCCAGGATTTAGTAACTGTGGGAACCATTTATTATTTATTAAACAAAAAAGCTTAGCCTGTCACCTTGTTCATTGCTGAAATAGGAAGCCATCCGTGTTGCCTCTGAGCCAAATCCAGCACAGGAATGGTGGCAGCCGCCTTGTGTCCCTCTGGGTAATTATTAATGATGGCCTCAACTCTCTGTCACATAGCATAAACAACAACAGCTATACAGCTATAATCTTTATTCAACATATCTGACAACAGCAAGACATGTTTGATCTTGGCTGTGGAATACAAGAGTAAAATGTGCAGTTTTGACAGGGGGAAAAAAAAAATCATTAAACAAAACATGCATTAAAAAAATACAAAAGATGCATTAAATATGATCACAGGTTATGAGATCAAAAGCACAAATGAGTTCCCTCACCTTCAGGTTTTCTGGGGAGAACTCAAATGGAGTCTCTGGATTGTTGTCTGGTGTGTCTCTGTGCTGAAATAATGAAAACAGATTAAACCCTCAACAACAACAAATACGATGCTACAAAAATATAAGCCCTAAAATGTTATGTTCTTCTGATTTAGTGTGCATGTGTGTTCTATAAAAATAAACAAATTATTAATTTTCATGTCAAGTCATGTTTATTTATATAGTGCTTTATACGATACAGATTGTTTGAAAGCAGCTTTACAGTGATAAACAAGAAAATAAAGTAACTTTGGCATGAATGTTGAAAAATTCTTCAATTATGAAACAAATACAATTCCTGCTGTAAAGAAGCTCTAAGATGATAACTGTCATTATTCAGCTCAATTTAGTTCAATGGTGATTCAATTCAGTTCAATAACTTTGTTGCCAAGTTCATTACATTACCAAGCATACTCAGTTCTACTACAAAACAGCTCTATAAAAGACAATAGTGTCATTCAGCTTAAGTCAGATCAGTGCTGATTCAGTTTAGTTCAATAACAGTGGAAATTATGAAACAAGCTTAATTAACAAGCTATAAGCAGCTCTACAGAAGGCAAGTGTCGTTAAGCTCAAGTCAGGTCAATGTTGATTCAGTTCAATTCTTTAACAGTGCCAATGTTGCAAAATTCATCAATTATGAATCAAACTCAATTTAGCTATAAAGTATAAAGCAGCTCTACAGAAAACAATAGTGTCATTATCCAGTTCTAGTTTTGTTCTCATCCAAAAGTGTCAGTGCAGTCAAATTGATACTATTGCTGAATATTAACCCTTGTGTGTCCTTAAGAACATTTTTATCTTTTATTTTTAATTATTTTGCCTATGTTAATGCCAAATGCATACATATTTAATACTAGTAACAAAAAAACAGTTCCTCTCAGGACCTCAAGGACAAAAATGTCCCCATTGAAACCCATTAAAACTGCAATTTTGAATCACAGGGCCATTTAACTATAAAATAGTCTTTGTTAATAGGCTTTCATTCTGTTGGCAAGGCTTCAAAATTAACATTTTCACCAGATTGCGTCTTTTTCTCAGGTTCGACCTATAAAGCAAATATTCACATTTTCTGCTTCTGCATACTGTAGAGCCAATTGGATAAATTATGCAGCTATAATTGTGTGGTTGTGTTTGTATGGGTGTCAGAGTGTGGTTTGTATGTGTGTACTAAAAAGAGTATGTGTGTGTAATATTTGAGAGAGAAAAATACAAATCCAACCACTGTGTGAACCAGCAGAGCTTTGCTGGCTTCTAATGGAGAAAATTTGGTACTGCGCCCATCATTTTTTGAGACATCAACCTCAAATTTGGAACAATTTATTTAGATTTATGTTCAAATCATGAACTTAAACCTCTGTAACATTTTGTTTTTCACTTTTTAAACTGTTTTTTAATTCAACAATAATCTGCCAAGTGTCTTAATCTTAAGTCTGTGCTCCCAAGATTCAAATTTTTATGACAAATTTGTTTTTGATACTGACATTTTTGTCCACTAAGAGTAACTTTTTTAAACTGACAAACAATGGCTAAGTGTATCATGTGCAAATTATTACAAAGACTGCAACAAAGAAAACAAAAGTAAAGTCTCACCACAAAGAGTCCTCCTCCTCC
>NC_090236.1:12715000-12852500 GCF_024489055.1 Chanodichthys erythropterus
TGGAACGACATGATGACGAGCAATCAATGACTGAATTTTCATTTTTGGGTGAACTAACCCTTTAAATGCAAGTAAAACATCTACTTTTAAGACTTCAGATTCAGAAGTTTTGGGAGAATCAAATGTCAAAATGTGGGTGAAATAATGTTCCATTGTCATTCATTGTTACACTTATATTTATGTAAAAATTGAAAAACATTCTTATTCTGACCTGTACATATAAAATACTAAGTGAGCATACAAAATTTTATTGCATTTTAAATGAGTAAAAAATTATTGCTGACAGATGGAAAAAATCTAGGATAGTGGCAAAGTTTAGTAATTAGCATTTGGGGTAAAAGTAATTAGTCTTTATATGTCATGAATAGATTTTTGTTGTAAATATCCCTGATAAGATTGTTACACTGAATAACATTTTAGTGGGTGTCTTCTGTAAATCATGGTAAACATCTAGGACATCTAATATTTGCAAATGAAACAGGACCCATTCTGATGTACTGAAAAACAACAACAATTCAAAGCTGTATTACACTTATGATGCATCTTTGACCCCTAAACATTCTTAAATCAAGACATTTACTGAGAAGCAAAATGACTTATTCAATATTGCATTCTGAAAAGTGAAAATGAAGTGAGTTTATGCATTAAAAAATCTGCCATTAGGGTCAGAAAAATAATTTTGTTTTCCTTTTGAATGAAGTTTATTTTTCTGAGCCCATTGACAGATATTTCTTCTTGTTTTAAGTGTAAACTTACTAAATTTTGATACATTTTTTTAGAAACCACGACTTAATATCTCAAGTCATTTTGCTTTTTCAGTAAATGTATTTTTGTATTTGTACTGGAAAACAAGACTGAAATACTGAGGAAGAAAATCATTTTGCAGTGCATTGCATGTTTTTTTCAGCAAGTAGTATATCTCATTTTAATGCTGTTTTAACTTTTGAGAGTCAAGATGATGATAAAAATCATGGCTGACATGATTTTCTTTTCATGCATCAAGGTCAAGTTGAGTGCACTGCATAGTGGAATACAGTGTTCATTCACAGTATGCAATAAATTCTGTGCACAATATGCATACTGTAGAAATATGATAGGAGGATTCTCAGAACACATGAGCGGTGACCTTAGTGAGCCGTCTGTATTCACTGCAAGTTATCCATGTACATAGACTCTGTGCGCTTCCACCACCAACGTCCCATGATGACATCACGAGAGGCGGAGCTTGTTATCCCTCCCTTCATAATGCCTTATGGGTACTCTGTCATATCAGATACAGAGTTCTTATAATAATAACACTTTAATTGTAACAATGAACAACACGTCTAAAGCATTTATTAATCTTAGTTAATTTCAACATTTACTAATACATTATTAAATCAAAAGCACTATCTGTTAATGTTATTTAATGGACTTGAGCTGACATGAACTAATAGTTGTATTTTGATTAACTAACATTAACAAAGATTAATCAATATTATAACAAATGAATTGCACTTTTAATGTTAGTTAAACGAACGGGACCTTATTTTAAAGTGTTACCTGATAATTTCACATTGACAATAAAAGCACATTCATTTAGTGTCATCGTTCCACTGGATTGACCAATCAGCATGCAGGACTGGAACAGTCCATTTTCTAAGTGCTCATAATGCATTTTGATGGGATCATTTCAGCCACATTATTGTATAATGTACATGATCAGACTGTTTAACAGTGTTCTGTGTGTAAATCATTTGTATCATATGATGTGCAATAAGTGCTAACCTTGATAATGTGATGACTAATAAAAGGTAAATTTAACTGTCAAGTCTTGTATTTTACAGTATCTGCTTGCATTACTCTCAGGCCAGATATAGACGAGCAGGATTTTGGAGTTTAATTCAATAACTCTTGGACAGTCATGCGTGTCCCAGCAGGCCTCTGTTGTGAACTGTTCATGGGTCAGGAATGAGGTGAGTCATGAGATTCTGGAATGACTCATAATGTATCTGATGTCTGAATGTCAGAAACAAAACATCATAAACAAATGCAACCTGACCTCAAGGAGTCTGTAATCTCATGTCATGTTGGAAGAACTCATCATTTTCAAAGCTATATGTCTTTAACATCAGCTGTTAGCTGTTTCCTGTTCATCTCTATCCATGCTGAGCAGTAGAAAGTACACAAAATTAGTAAAAGAATAGATGTTGTGTCACTTTACAATAATGTGTCATTAATGCATTAACTAACAATGAGTAATACATTTGTTACAGCACTTATTATTCTTTATTTAAAAAAATAGATATGGTAACACTTTATTTTAGGATTCAATTCTCACTAGTTGCTTATTAGCTTGCATATTACTATTATATTGGCTGTTTATTAGTACTTATAAAGCACAGTATGCTGTAGCATTCATTAACAAAGTGTTGTAAATACTATAATATTTTCAGTACACTACAATTTACTATAGTATGGTTCAATAACACTACACTATTTAATGCCTTATTGTGCATGACCTTATTCTACATCCCTTAATCCTACCCAATACCCAAATTTAAACACTACAAAAACTACTATATATATATATATATATATATATATATATATATATATATATATATATATATATATATATATATATATATATAGTGCTTAAACATGAGATATAATTCATTTTGGGTACATAAAACAGGCAATCTTTGGTTGCATTAATTAATATTAATATTGGGCTGTGTTAAATTTAATAATTTAATATTAAGGCTGTATTGAATATATATATATTCACAAGTTCAACTCAAGTTCAACTCAATCCATATTACACATTAATGGACCCTTTCTCAATATCAAATACAACATATCATTTATATAAAATAATATTTATTGAACAACAATATTTAAATTGACAACAATAGCCATTACAAATGACAACAGGAAATAAACAAAATTGCACAATTCAATCAAACATACAAAAGCAGTGCTCTAAAGGAAATACAGCCTTAATATTAAATTATTAAATTTAACACAGCCCAATATTAATATAAATGAGTGCAACCAAAGATTGCCTGTTTTATGTACCCAAAATGAATTATATCTGGTATTTAAGCACTATATATATATTAAAGAGAAAAAAAGTAAGACATTATAACCTTTTAAATATGTACTTTGATCTATGGAGCTCTAATTAAATTAGCAGTCAAGAGTAAAAAGCATGATTTTTGCATTGGAAATATTCAATTTAAAATACAAACTTCTCAAAATGTTTCTGAAGTATAGTATTAAAGTACATACTCACGGTCTTTATACTGCCGAACGTGATTATTGTTATCAGTACACACTGTACACTCTCACATGTTTGTTTACTGACATAAAAGGAAACATGTGACTTGTGTCATTTATTGAATCATAAAACCAAAGTGTTTTATATTTGTGTTTATATTTCTCAGGAGGATGACACATAAGTTTTACGATGATAAAGTTCAGCTCAGATGAGTGACTGAAAGATAAAGCAGCGTAACTTGAATACATTATGCTAGAATATTAAATGTTGCAATAGTTATAAAAGGAAGTGAAATGTTAGTATCATCATGGACACTTGGACTTTGAACATGATTTAGTTTTATTAAGATCAAGGCGATGAATAATGACACAGTTTTGGTTCCAAACCCAAATAACCTGCTTATCTTCCTTTTTATATATGCAGAGGATATGTGTGATATGGTGCATTATATTTGGCTAAAATAATAGGCAGCTTTATTATGCATTTTGATGCTGTCTAGGTAAGGACTGGAACAGAACTCTTGCTATTGATCTGATGGTCTGGTATTTATGTTTGTTGCGTCAGAGGCATTTGTACCGTGATGAATGGTCACACGTAGACATCATGCCAAATATAGCGCCGTGGCCTCGTCCACTGAGAGCTTCACCTCACGCTGGGAGAAAAGTTCCTCACGCTGTGCCAAGGAGACAAGTCAAGTAATTGGAAACAATTTAATCGGGATGGTCAAGTATCATTAGAGGAAACATGCTCTGATACCACGCGCCTGTCTGTCTTTATTTAACATTTGGCTCTGTGATCTCGCTTCCATTCATGTGGAGAGTGTGTGACCGTAATAATTACAAAGCATGCAAACTAAATGCATACTAGCAAATATAAATCAATCACAGAACGATCTTAACAAAAGTTCTTACAGTCAGCACTCTCTCTGCAGTTTCAGGATCAATCATTTCTTGATGTTGAAATTGAATGATCACGACCGAGTAAAATGAGCTGAAATTATGTGAGAATATGAGACAAAAGTACACATACTGAACACATACTGCATACTATTGGGTGTTCTGGCTACATATCGTAAATAATAATAAACAATTATAATTAATAAAAATGATCAATCTTCAGTGTAATTGTGTTTAATGGGCTCTTTATTTTATTGGTAGTCTGTTTTAATAGGGGTTTAATAATAGCAATTGACTTTATTGATTTAATAATCAATTACATTAACAGTATGCATTCATTTTTTTACCCCAAATCCACAATTCCTCAGTATATTGACAGGAAAACCTTGTGTTTTTGTCAGTTTTCCACTACTACATGAAAAAATACTATAGTAACTTAGAGTAAATACTATAGTAAAGTACTTGAATTCATTTCTTGTGGTAATTCTATAGTTGCTGCGGTAATATAACAAATATAGTAATATAAACAAATTACTTTATCCAATACTGTACTAAGTTTTCTACAACTATATGGGATATTATACTACAGTTTACTGTAGTAAAAACTAAAGTATACTACAGTATTTATTACAGTTCACTATAGTTAATAGTACAGTATGCTGTAGCATTCATTAACAAAGTGTTAATATATACAGTAGGCCTAGATTACACTTTATTTTACAGTGCCATAGTTACATTGTAATTGCTCAAATAAGTACTGAGTACTATTAATTAACTACATATAGAGTTACAGTTTGGGTTTGGTTTAGGGTTAGTTACTCATAATAATGCATAATTTACTGTTATTACTATAGTAATTAGATGTAGTAACGTGTAACTATGGCACTGTAAAATAAAGTGTTACCTATACTACAATTTACTATAGTGTGGTTCAAAAACACTATAGTATTTAGCCTATTGACAGGAAAACCTTTTGTCTTTGTCAGTTTTCCACTACTGTACCATGGTTACTACATGAAAAAATACTATAGTAATTTAGAGTAAATACCATAGTAAAGTACTTGAATTAATTTATTGTGGTTATTCTATAGTTGCTGTGGTAATATAACAAATATAGGTATATAAACAAATTACTTTATCCAATTCTGTACTTTTCTACAACTATATGGTAAATTATACTACAGTTAACTGTAAAAACTAAAGTATACTACAGTATTTATTACAGTTTATCAGTTCACTATAGTTAGTACTACAGTATGCTGTAAAGTGTTAATATATACAGTATGCCTATACTACAATTTACTATAGTATGGTTCAAAAACACTATAATATTTACTATGGTTTTACTACACTAACCATAGTTTAACAATGGCAGCTTGCTTGTCGCAAAACTGATACAGATCGTAACAAGTGAAATCACTGTAATAATAGCTTAAATTTTAGACATTGTGACTATAAAACCTCCATTGTATACACAAGTAATGGGTTTATGTCAACCTGTGAAGTGAAATCACTGTAAATTGATCTAATTTACACTGTAAACGGTTCGTTGTGTAAATTAAGTGTTCATTCCCTTACCTGTGTTTATTCACGTTATCATTTCGGTGGTCATGTGTGTTAAACACAAATTGTGTTAGTTGGCGTGATTTCGTGGTATATTTCCACTCTTTAATTGCCCCTCGGAGCCGCGCAGGGCTCGATCTGCCCCCACCGCGCGCGCGACCTGCTGACAGACGAAGAGCGACAGGTGAGGCAGTGGAACGGTGCCAGTATGCAAATTAGCAAGCCGACTCAATCGCTGATTGGTTCCCTGAGAGCGCAAGCGATCCGCGTCTCCGTGACGCAAAGCCGAGCCGCCTATATAATGAAGGCGAAAGCCTAGTCCATCAATGAAATAGTAAAGAGAGGGAGATTCTGGGAGAGAGAGAGGAAGGAGATAGATTGAAAGCATTCCCGACCGTATTGGCAATTAAAGGAAGCGATTCCTTTGCTAGTGTCCTACCGCGAAGACCAAGAACAAAAAGCATCAGAATGAAGTTTATTATTGGAATAGGGGGGTGAGTAATCCAATATATCCTTATTGAACATCTATTGTGTGTTCTTGTCGTTTAATAGTGTAATGTGTTTATTACAGTGTGACCAATGGAGGCAAGACAACTTTGACTGGAAGACTCATAAAGAACTTGCCAAACTGTTGTGTGGTACATCAAGATGATTTTTTCAAGGTATGGAGTTGTTAAATTACACTTTTTACTACTACTTAGTATATATAGCCTATGTGGCCCCTAGAAATATTTGGACATTTATGCCACACTTACGAATGCATGAATGTTATTGCATTGCAACGTATCAAATGCAATTAGTTTCATGCATTTTAAGTTTGATTTAAGTGTCCAAATACTTTATATTTAGCTATTGTGTAGATTTAGACTATAGACCACCATAAAATAGACTTAATGACAAGGGACGGAAAAGGTAAAGACATAGGACTTAATCATATATTGTATTTATGGATCCATTGTCCGTATTGTTGGTTCCATATGCTGGTGTTCTCCTGGACAGCCAACCTCAAAGACACAACAAATGAATGCCGTTTGAGGTGTACAGCTGAGCAGGCATTCATTTGCAGCATTAAACTCCACTAATATCATTCTCTTGGTCATGCATTGGCATGCGAGAGGATCTGGCAAGCCTTCAACACACCAAACGCTCTCCAAGCGCCCATATCGAAATATTTTATAACACCTCTTAAGTGCATCACACATTCCTAACTATCATTAGAGGCTCTTCTACACTAAGGAGCCTCTCAAGAATCGCATTTTTAAGATAATTCAGCCCAACGAATGCATTAATGCACATTTAGTGCATTGCAACCAAATTAAGCTAATTATGCCCCCTCAAGTTATAGCCTGAGTGCTTGGCGTCACATGTCCAGGTGGGACCAGCACTGCCTGAGCGATCTACACCTTTTTGTTTTATTGGTCACTGTTATTGCAGCCCCAAGATCAAATAGAGTTCGGGGAGGACGGCTTTAAACAATGGGATGGTAAGAGTGGCTTTCGCTGTGGGAAGAGAAACAGTAATGTATTCCCACCTTTCCATAAACATTCTGATCTGTTTGCTTTTCTGTAACATAAACCTAAAACTCAGCAGAGCTCTTTGTCTTACATTGCACGTCAAAAGTTTGGACACACCTAAAAACTTCTGCTTGATATTAGTTTTGATGGACCATATAAACTAAAATTGGAGCAGATACACTCTTAGAAATGAAGGTTCCATTTATGGTTCCGTAACAGAACCATTTTTTCTTCGATGAAAAACTTTAAGAACATTTTTCCACTATAAAGAACCTTTTGGTTCCGTTGATGTTAAAAGTTCTTTTTGGAACTAATAATGCCAATAAAGAGCCTTTATTTTTAAGAGCCCATTTTGAACATTCATTAACCAAAGTTATGTTTGATCAAACACTCTAAAAAAATGCTGGGTTAAAAACAACCCAAGTTGGGTTGAAAATTTACAAAGCCAGCAGTTGGGTCAAATTTGCTGGGTGGTTTTATTTAACTCAACTATTGTTTAAAAATGACTGTATTTCTTGCTTAAAATGAAGCCAAAGTATGTTGGAAATTAACATTTATTAATATGTTTAATAATTTTAAGTTTAGTGAATAATAATTAAACATTGCAAATTAATAAATGTTCATCTTTTCATTAGTATTGTTGCCTCTAGTAATTATGTGTCATATTTTTAATTTCCAACCCATTTTGGGTTCATTTTAAGCCAGACATATAGTCATTTTTAAACAATAGTTGGCTTAAATAAAACTGCCCAGCACATTGGGCAAACATTTAACCCAACTTGGGTTGTTTTTAACACTCTTAAAAAGCATTTTATAAACAGACTAAGAAGAATAAGTGTGTCCAAACCTCAGACTGCTAGTGTAAATTTGACTCACAGCTGTAATATTAATTATTAACATCCCTAAAAAGGAGAAAGGACAATAATTTAAAAGAAGAGAAAACATTTTTATTACTTTAATGTTTCCATTATCCTAGCATGTGAGACACGCCCTCTCTTTTTTGTCTCCCGTGTGCAGTGATTACCTCCTTGGACATGGATGCGATGGTGAACACGATTAAAGGGTGGATGGAGAACCCGGTGAAGTTTGCTCGCTCCCATGGCGTGACCGTTTCCGCCGCACCCGAAGGCTCGGACCCGGAGCGCGAGATCCACATACTCATTGTAGAGGGATTTCTTCTCTATAACTACAAGTAGGTGTTTCTGACTGAAGCCTTATTGACTTATGATAAACATAAAGATTTGACCGTTAATGGTTTTCGTTTCGTTTCCACCTCCAGGCCTTTGCTCGACGTCTACAACAAGTGCTTCTACGTCACCATTCCATATGAGGAGTGCAAAAGGAGAAGAAGGTGAGGGTTATTTCTGATGTTTGCAGATGGTTTGGTCAATGATTTTTCTAACAAATCCATCTCCTCCCTTTCAGTACAAGATCGTACACCGTTCCTGACCCTCCTGGTCTGTTTGATGGCCACGTGTGGCCCATGTACTTGAAACACAGGATAGCGATGGAAAACAACAGCTTAAATATCCGTAAGTCTTACACTAGTGGCGAAATGGCATTCACAACACATTTCACTTCTGTAATCTGTAACTCACATGTACGACTGCATATCTGCAGAATATCTGGATGGGATGAAATCGAAAGAGGAGCTCTATAACCAAGTTTATGAAGACATTCAGAACTCACTGCTGAATAATGCCTTATAGGTAAGAATCTCTATCCTTTTATAAACATAGGCATGACCTACCTCATTATGAAGATGTTTTTCTTATCAGTTGTTTCTTCTTTCTCTTTGCAGCATCTCCAGTTGGAATGAAGATGTGTGTGTATAGAACTGTAAATAGCATCATACGTAGATATGGCTTCAGCCACTAGACGAATTTTGTAAATAACATAATGAAGTACTGACTTATTTTAAAACTGATGGCAGGAGCCTGTTATTTTATATTACTGTATCTATGTAACTTTTGTTTTATTAAAAACAAGCATTGCTCTCTGGACTGTCCAGAGATGAACAGTATATATGAATGTGTTTTCATTTTACTGTATCTGAAGCTCGTCATTTGAACCCTTTCAGTGTTGTGTTTTCATTCTCAACACATGTAAACAATCTTTACCATTACAACTGTAAAATATAAGGGCAAAATGTGGAATATCGCGAAATCACAAAATAATTTTTTTTTTTTATTACAGCATTTCATGATTTATTATTTATTTATTTATTTAATTTTGTTCAGAATATCAAATTTCATGTAATATTTTGTGTCATTCTTCATTTTATTTATGCATACATGTCACACTTTTATTCATTGATTGCAATTTTGATGATACATTATAATTTATTTAGCTTTTCCAATATGCCAAATTTCATGTCATATTTTGTGTAATATTTCATTTTGGCTTTGTTTTTTTTATGCTAATATACAGTATTGGGTGTAATACATTACATTTCCCTTGAAAATAGTAAAGTATATAAATTGCATTAATAATGCTATATAAACAATAGTGGCTTTAACATCTAATATTAAAATGTTTTTAATGTAACCTTCTGCCTTTCAATACTTTGGTCTGTTCAACAATAATTTATGCCATTTTTAATCATTTATTTGAAAGAATTAAAAGAGCCGTTTCGTATCTATCCTTGCATTGTTCAACTGGTCGAGGCTGATGGGGGATTTAGAAAGTCATTTGTAATGAATAATACTTGTTAGAGAGAGTAATTTGTAATGTAATCTAAGTGAAAGATGTAATTAGTAGCTAGTAATTATAACCCAACACTGTTAATAACATTATTTATTTGATCATTTGATCATGATATGCTTATTTCAATTGGCTCAGTATCTATTATATCAAAAACTGCTCAGGTAAAATGTTTTACACAGTGTTCCAGCAATGTTGGTCTGGTTTTATGTTTAATCAGACATTTATTCAAAGTCATTGCCATTAAACAGGAAAGCAAACACATAACCGGCACTCAGACACAAGGTAATTTCTGTAATATATAGTTTGCCACACTCATATGAAATGTCAATGCTAATTTTATTGAAGTACTTTCAGTGCACACAAACAATCAACAACCCCTCTTATCATCTGAACATCAAGTATCTAGACTGGCTTAATGGAATATGAACATGCATGTTCATGCATTATTGCAAGAAATACAGAAGCAGAATGGTACAGTGAATTATTTTATCTATAATTCCCTTCTCTATATAGATGAAACAGTATTTTTGACAATGTGACAAGTAATTTAATGCTTCAAAAAGTTCATAAAGAGATCGTAAAACTAATCTATATGAATTTAGCAGTTAAGTCCAAATTTTCTGAAGAGACACAATCACTTTATTTGATGAACAGACTGAATTTAGGCTTTTATTAACATATTATCATTGATCAGCGAACATAAACAGAAGCTCAACCAAACTGGCTCAAATGCTCTGTGTAACACGAAAACAAACACTTGAAAAAATGATACGATGGATTTACTAACTTTTTTATGTCAACAGGTTCCACATAACTGGATTATGTTGCATTCAATTAACTTTATTTCAGTAAACTTAAGTTTATTATATAAGACCAATTCAGTGCCATTTAGTTGAATCAGGTTAACATTCTTAATTTGTCCAAAACTATATTAATATCAAACAAAAATTAAAATAAGTAATCCAGTTTAATTGATCATTTAGTGAATGCATTCAAACTTTTACAAAACTTAGAATAATACTGTAACAAAATCTTTACTCTGTAAAGACGTTTATTGTAAGGTGTTAACCAGAAAACGGTTTTGATACATCAGTGGCATGCCCAAAGTATTTGTTTTTTATTATTAAAACAACTTTAATTGTTATTAGCAGGTCCTCAAACCAAGCACAAGCTCAACACTTCACTACAATGATAACCCCAAAACTATTAACATAACAGGAATTTTTAAATACCAACATAATAGAAAGTAAACATTAAAAAGTCTCTCAATTTTCTCATCTTGCTTTAAAATAACACTTTATTTCAACATTTACACTCCCAGATCAGTCCTGTTTGATTGAGTCCTGGTTGAGTTTATTTTATTTAAACATGTTATTTTAATATGAAAACATCAAGTTAGGTCAAAAAGTAATCGTTTCAAGTCAATTTAACATGTTGAATCAAAATAAGTTGTTTAAATAAAGTGACCAGCATCAAAAAATCATTTTTATGAGTGAACCTCATTGGATTTTGCGGAAGCTCAAAAGTTCATTCTGAGATCTCTGACTTTTGAATGCCAGTTTGTTGTCTGAGCACAGTTTGAGACAACATTGAGCTCTTTTCTGATTACTGTGGTCTTTTTCTCATGCAAAACATCTGGCAGGAGTCTGTTTGCTGTCCATTTAATCTCATTTCAGAGCGTGGTTACATGTGTGAGGTGTTAAATTTAGGCTGCATGCCTTCAGTGTCAGGAGAGAAGGACCTATGTGAGATGTAAATAGAAGCGCATGCTCTGATCTTGAACCGGTTCGTTCCCTCGATCGCAGCCATGTGACCCCGTGTCGCACTGTCACACCTTCAGCCAAGTGCCTGGACCACGAGGTCTGGCTGGGGGAAAGGTGAGAACGTCTCCAACGTCATGGTTTGTCACGAAGACCTCAAAAAGATGCAGAGATGCAGATCAAATTTTGGCCTATTTTAGTTTAAATGCGAAGAAGTCGAGACTTGACGTTCATATCCTTTTCTCTCACGGATTCAAGTGTCCGAATACTGTTTGAGGTCGCTAAATGATAAAACTGCTGCTCTGTGACCCTGCAGGAAGTGATGCATGTGTGCGAGGGACTTTTTGTGGGCTGAAATTGTTGCCACACACCCTCATAACTGAGATAGTTGAAGAGCGGCAGCTGCCGTCCCGTTAGCAGCTGTACATGTGTGAGGGACATTTCACTCATATGCCAGATGACAGCCTCATTTTTTTGTGTTTGGTCAAATGTCTATTAATAGAGCCTTAAACTTTCAAACAATAAAAATTATTATTATTATTATTATTTTTTATTGTTTAATGTTTTTTTCTTCTTCTTGGATTATTAGGAGCTATAGTATTTGCATTCTTGAGTATAAAAATGCAAATGCACTTGAGTGAGTGTGTGTGTATGTATGTATATATATATATATATATATATATATATATATATATATATATATATATATATATATATATATATATATATATATATATATATATATATATATATATATATATATATATATATATATATATATACACATAAAATTAGTGCTGTCAAACTATTAATCGCTATTAATTGCATCCAAAATAAAAGTGATTACATAATATACGTGTGTGTATTGTGTATATTTATGATGTATATATAAATACACACACATACATGTACATATATTTAAGAAATATATATATATATATATATATATATATATATATATATATATATATATACACACACACACACAGTATATAATTTATTATATATAAATGTAAATATTTTATATATAAATATAATATATTTTACTAATTAACTGCATCTTGACTCAGTTTGTTATTTTAATTTTTTTGTTTATGCAAATAACAACAAAATAATGTAAATACATTTACTAAAATAAATACTTTATGGAACTTGTGGAAATAATTAGAGTTACGTTGTATACCTTTACGTAAATTCATAATTATAAATAGGCAAATGTTTCATTATTTATATTCTCATAAAAAATATGATGTTCTCTTATTATTTAATGTTTTATTTGTGTCCTGGATTATTAAAAAAATAGGAAAAAAGTCGGCACCCCAAAGCTCCAAAAAATAAGCAAACATTTTTAATATAAGACTCACATTCTTGTCCAGAGTTTTTTTCAAAGATTCAGTGGAAATCTGATATAGGCTATTATTAATATTTTTGTAGATATATATTTTTTAATTATCTGTGTAAATGTCTAAACTTAAATCTTTATGTAATATAATTAAATATAAATAGGCAAATGTTGAATACTTTATAATGAAAGATATGAATGAATGGATTTTCATTCTTAAAAATAAACTGTTGATACTTCAGTTTTCTGTTGAGTTTTGGACACTAGGTGGTGTTGGTTTCTTCCAACCAGGCTGTTTAATCACAGACCAAAGTTCACTAGTTTAACTAGCAAGACCAGCTTAATCGATCAGAATGGTCTGGCTGCTTCACCGACAGGTCAGTGGGTATGAACCATTCTGAACCAGCAAGCAATTCAAACTGGGTTTCTTTTTCCAGCAGACACAGAACATATCCTTCTCCGTTTCTAGCTGGGCAGCACACTTTATTTTTAGATAGGCGTCTCAGGTTTATTACCACAGACATATGGATCTCCATAACGCGTGACTCAACGACACATCCACGAATCCCATGTTAAATTAGGGAATATGCACATTAACAAGTTTGGGTGTTGAAATTGAAGGACATTATCCTTCAGGAGACAAGTGTCAGCGGGAATTTCGGTCATGTGCGAGTTTTTGTGAACACGAGCGCAAGGACACGTGTATGGATCATATCTCGATCATAAAACACAAAGTGAAATCAGTAATATCGCTTTATGACCATCATTACTAGTTCAAGTCAAGATCAAATTCCTTAAAAACGCCTTACTAAGAAATGGTACTAAGATAATGATACTAAGAAAGGGTATTTCCTTTTTTTTAACCAGCTGGGACAGTTATTAGACTTAAATTGTAACTTCTATTGAAATACTCGTAGCAAATACACGATTAAATCGTATATATATATATATATATATATATATATATATAAACAGATGCAGTTTTTCGTACAATTCTAGTTTCAGTATTTTATCATTTTCGCAGCGCGCTCGAGCGCAACAAATTAAAAGTGCGCATTTGGAGACGCGCGCTTTACGCGCACATTTGATACTACAGAATGAGGCGAATAAACATTTTGTTCATTGAGTTATAGATCAGTATTGATGTATATCCATTCTGGCGGTCCTTGTCGAAATTTCTCCCCAGTAAGTGACATATTCCATGATCCACAAAAGCCCAAGAGCTCGTTTATGATGGAAAGCTGCTTGAAAGGCAAAAATGTATTTTCTCACCTGTTTCCAGCAGTAAATTAAAGGTGACCTTCAGCCCTTATTTTAGGCACTATCATTTAGATGGCAATTCCTTGAAGAAGAATAATGTTTCTGTACGTGGCATCAGGTGTGTGGAAATATATTCCTTTTGGGAAATCTTGTGCTCAAACCATTAAAGACCATCTTCGTAAAATCACACAAAGATCAGTGCAGCTCTGGACACCTAGATTTACGAATGAAATAATTTCAAAGCGTAGCAGCATTAGTTTGATGTCGGGAGGAAACACGGGGAAGATTTTATTCAACAAACCCAACAGTGAAACAACCAGGAGCTCCAAAGACACTGAGATTTTATTTGCTATTCGCTCTCTTACATACAATGTCCAAACCTGGTGGAAAGCAACGCTTCTGCTTGTGATTTGTTTTACACATTTTGCACTTTTAGACACACAAGTAAAGACTCAATGTAATGTTTGATACTTACTGTAGTCTAAACTGTATCTTAGTATCTTCTGCTGAGGGAGTGTGAGTGTCTGCGCTGCTGTCGGACCGGGCTCTTATGGAGGTGCTCAGGGGTGTTTCCGCGTCTCTTCTCGTCTATTTCTGGTGGAGTGTCACGTTACTCTCAGCAGCTATTGCCATATTTGGTCCTCGCTGTGATTTCCTGCGACTGAGTGACACATACGACTATCACTCCTATGGTCTGAAATCTATTATTATGAATTAACTGCTGATCCATTTGTACAAATGTGGTTATATTCAGTATATATAGCAGTATGTATATACAGACAGAGAGAGAATATAACATCCAGCACATCTGTATTTGATAACTGACCTTCATATAAAAAGAAAGTGTGTGTATGAATACAAATGTATGTGTGTGTGTATATATATATATATATATATATATATATATAAGTATATATGATTGTGTGTATATGTATATAAGTGTGTTTGTGTGTGTGTGTGTGTGTGTGTATGTATACAGTGGATACGGAAAATATTCAGACCCCCTTCAATTTTTCACTCTTTGTTATATTGCAGCCATTTGCTAAAATCATTAAAGTTCATTTTTTTCCTCATTAATGTACACACAGCACCCCATATTGACAGAAAAACACAGAATTGTTGACATTTTTGCAGATTTATTAAAAAAGAAAAACTGAAATATCACATGGTCCTAAGTATTCAGACCCTTTGCTGTGACGCTCATATATTTAACTCAGGTGCTGTCCATTTCTTCTGATCATCCTTGAGATGGTTCTACACCTTCATTTGAGTCCAGCTGTGTTTGATTATACTGATTGGACTTGATTAGGAAAGCCACACACTTGTCTATATAAGACCTTACAGCTCACAGTGCATGTCAGAGCAAATGAGAATCATGAGGTCAAAGGAACTGCCTGAAGAGCTCAGAGACAGAATTGTGGCAAGGCACAGATCTGGCCAAGGTTACAAAAAAATGTCTGCTGCACTTAAGGTTCCTAAGAGCACAGTGGCCTCCATAATCCTTAAATGGAAGATGTTTGGGATGACCAGAACCCTTCCTAGAGCTGGCCGTCCGGCCAAACTGAGCTATCGGGGGAGAAGAGCCTTGGTGAGAGAGGTAAAGAAGAACCCAAAGATCACTGTGGCTGAGCTCCAGAGATGCAGACGGGAGATGGGAGAAAGTTGTAGAAAGTCAACCATCACTGCAGTCCTCCTCCAGTCGGGGCTTTATGGCAGAGTGGCCCGACGGAAGCCTCTCCTCAGTGCAAGACACATGAAAAATCACCTGAAGGACTCCAAGATGGTGAGAAATAAGATTCTCTGGTCTGATGAGACCAAAATTGAACTTTTTGGCCTTAATTCTAAGCAGTATGTGTGGAGAAAACCAGGCACTGCTCATCACCTGTCCAATACAGTCCCAACAGTGAAGCATGGTGGGGGCAGCATCATGCTGTGGGGGTGTTTTTCAGCTGCAGGGACAGGACGAGGGAAAGATGAATGCGGCCAAGCACAGGGATATCCTGGACGAAAACCTTCTCCAGAGTGCTCAGGACCTCAGACTGGGCCGAAGGTTTACCTTCCAACAAGACAATGACCCTAAGCACACAGCTAAAACATATACATCTGATCTACCTACCTGCAGAGTTTAGATTCAACCCTGATCCAACACTTGTTTGTAATTATCAAGTGCTCCTGAAGATCTTAAAGGGTTAGTTCACCCAAAAATGAAAACCTTCATTCATCTTCTGAATCAATGAAAATAATATCTGTGTGTGTATACTTGAATTTGGTCAAGTCAAGTCACCTGTATTTATATAGCACTTGTACTGCATATTTATATGTAAGAATCAATAGTTATTAATTTAGTTAATGTATCTATATCAGCACTGGAGTAAACAGTGATGTCATCATCCAGCTCAGTTCAGTTTGCATATAATGGTGTCGATGCAGGCAGATCAAAACACTGTTGAATATCATGTGTCAAGTTGATGTGTACTTGAATACCCCTGGACCCCAAAAAAGTACGAAATATACAGAATCTTGTTCTTTGTGGGTCAAAATACTTTATATGAGACTAAATCTTGACTCAATTTACTATTATGTTATGTATGTTAAGCAATGGGTAGGTTTAGGTATAGTGTAGGAAGGGCCATACTATAGTGACTTTTATGATTTTGTCAAACATTCTTAAATATGATTTTTTAAGATGTTGTCTTTGTGGGGTCCGACTAAAGGACATTTGGATCCCACAAAGTAGTATTAACAAGTTTTTGACTCTGATCATTTATTTTGATAATTGGATTTCAGAAAAAAAACATGAATGTATACAATATTTTGTCATAATCATGCATTGCGTTAGTTCAGGCAGGCCATGTCAGTCTAGTTTGCAGTCAGCTGTTCTGTTCCTATCTATCTAATCTGAAATCTGTCCATGACTGCATACTGTAAATTTCATTGTAATCATCCTTCCTCATGTAGTTTGGCCTTTTTACAACAACTCATGTAAATTTGTGATTGTTATTATGTATGCATGATTGCTGGATCTGTTCTGTTACCCCAGGGGGTTTGACCGGCTGCTCTCCCCGCTATGGCACGTGGACTATGGGGTAAGTTGGCACATTGGGAACCAGCGATGAAATGGCTTTTCAAAGTAAGACAATTATGAAATGAAAAACAATTCATGAAACAAGAGAAAAAAAAAATTGGCCTATGTATTTTATTCTAGACATTTGTGAAAAATACTCTTGTCATGAAAAAAAACAGGTCGAGCTTTTTCCAAGTTCATTATTTTCTTCTTAATGCATGTCCATGTGTTGTTATTGCAATTGGAACCAACATCCAAAAACACTGCAAGAGAAATAAACTGGGAATTTTGATGACGTGAATCTAAATCAGCCTGTGTGTGTTTCTGTTAGCGCACACTGCCATCTTGTGGACATTACAGTACAATGCTCAACAGTTTCACAATCCCGGTTTCTCTTCAGGGAACCTGTGTCAGATCAATGATGCCTGTGATCAATCAGCTCCAAAAATAAATACAAAACCTGTGCTAACTGAAAGAAAACAAGATGGCAAAAAGGACTGAATTCAGTATTTGATGATAATATAGCTTAATGAGAGATTTACAAGCCATTTAAAAGAGCACAAATTAGGATTTTAAACACAGCACATGGGTTTAAATCAAAATCCTGAAACTTTCTGTTTATGAAACAGACTTAAATAAAAGATTTTCACCCCAGGCTGTTACATTGATGTGTTTGAAACATTTATGCATTTTATGTAGATGTATTAATTCATCAAAGGTGTAACTCTCTCCTGGAGTTTTGCCTCCAGTGCTTGAACAAAAGTATCGAGACAGCAATGTGCTCGGCGAGGAAAGAGTTAAGAGCGAGTGCTGCTGACTGTGCATGCGCGCGTGAACTCCCACAGTTTGATCAATGTCTGTCCGCTGCTCTTCTGTCCGTTTCCAGTGGCTCGCGGAAGATTCGGACTATGCCGTTTACGCACTCCAGAGTCCCACATCCGCTCGCAGAGGAACATCTGTGCTGGGAAACCGTATCAGTGACTGTCCAGCTTTAAAATGTGTCTCAAGATGCCAAATTTGATTTTGACTTTTTATTTACTTCAAGGACTGAATAACTTTATCAGCGCGCAAAGTTCTGCGCCCTGGAGGAACCGGATCCAGTGGGTGAATAACGGCCAGGTGTTCAGTTTAATGAGCACCGGCTCAGAGTATCACGCACCGGTGGTGTCCAGAAGACAGTCCAGGGTTTACATGAGCAGCAGCAGAGATGCTGCCCCGGACAGGGCCATGCGAATTCGAGTGGAAGCGGTTGAGAGACCCACTAGCAGCGTACCGGACAGCAGCACCGCGCTGCTGGGCCCCGACCGCATGCAGTATATAGTGGCCAACAGCCGCGCACCTGGTGCCCGACAAATGCAGGTGCGCCAGAGGCTCAGAGGTCCTCCCGGAACCAGAGCTAACAGCACCGTCCTGTCTGAATACTCAGGCGGTGGAAGGACCCCGGCACAGGGGGGGAATAACGCACGGAGGGCGCCAGCGGTTGCCAATCTCCAACAGCTGACCGCGCCCACGGAGAATTCAAACACCTTAAGTTCAGATCATGGAAACTATAATGAAGCGGCTCTCCCCAGAGCGCAAGCTCCAAATGTCCCAGTCGAGCAGGGAACAACGTCTGAAAGTATGGCAGGAGATGATCCTCGAAACAGGAATACGGTCTTCTACAACATCTATCCACCCGGCGGCAGGACGCTCATCCCCCGCAGACCGCCGCCTGGCACCGGGTATGGCACCAGGTATTTCCAGAACGGTGAGCTGTGCGTAAAGCACGAATTTAACCTCAACATATGTGGCAATGTGCGGTGTTTATTTAAAAGGCGTGTTTTCAGTATGATCATGTTGTGCAGGTCTTCCGGACCTTGTGCCAGATCCATATTCCATCCAGGCGGGATCATACATCCAGCGCGTCCAGATGTACGCGCTCCGATGCGCGGCGGAGGAGAACTGCCTGGCGCGGTGCGTAAATACAGATTTTTCCTATGAATTATTATCTGTGTAGATTTACAGCGTCCCCAAAAAGTATTTAAATACTTAACTCGCACTTAAAGATTTTCTTACCTATATAATAATATAATATTCTTATCTTTCTTATCATGTTAAATAGCCTGTAAAAGTAAATGTTGCATAGTTTGAATATTAGTGAGAGCTTTTTATGTGGTCTGGTCTATTGTACTACACTGTTGGTTTAACTTTAAAAAAAAAAAAAAATTAAGTTACCTGGTTGCCTTAATTTTTGATATCATTGAAATTAAACATTTGAGTTGATGCATATTATGTTATCTGAACACATTAATTATTTAAGTTGATTTGGCAAAAGAGAAGATGTGATAAATCATGAAAATCATTTTTATAGTGTACAAATATATCCAAACTTTCCATTTTTGTGAGGTGGGGTCATCAGTATTGGTGGTTGCATGACCTCTCGTGACCCTATGATCCATGAGCTCATCCTCCGCTGTCTTTCATCTCTCAGATCTGCGTACAGACCCACGGTCAGAGACCTGGACTTCAGGGTTCTCCTTCGGTTCCCACAGAAAGTCAGAAACATGGGGACGACTGACTTTCTGCCGGTCAAACCCAGACATCAGTGGGAGTGGCACAGCTGTCATCAGTGAGTTTACTATTAGAATTAATATATTTATTATAATTGATGATAAAAATTATAGTACTACAACCACTTTTACTGTAAAACAATCACTGCAATTCATGCCACGTGCTTTCATAAAGATGGCGCAACAGCAATATTATAAAATACAGTCCTTTTGAATATTCCTTAGTGTTAATAATCAGAATACACAGTGCTTCTGTCATGTAATATCATTCATTTCACGCCACAGCTGATGCAATTAGAATTTCAAATCAGATTTATCCGCCTCAGAAATTATTTAGACACTTTATTTGTCTAATAACCTAATTTTATCATTATTTTTATTATAAATTATGATAAAATTATAGATACTTAAACCCCTTTACTGTATTGCATTTCATGCATCTTGCTTTTATAAAGTGGCAGCAACAGCAATATTATGATCAATAACAAAGTTACATTTATTAGTATTAAAAAAATATATATATATATAAAAAAAAAAAAAAAAAATCAGCAGATCTTCCACCATGTAATATAGTTAATTTCACTCCACGGTTCATGCAATCAGAATTTAGAATCAGAACTATTTGATTTATAGTAAATTTTGTGATGCATTTCAATGGCTTGCTAATTATTCTTTTTATAAATTATGATGAAATTATACTAAAACCTCCTTTACTGTAATAAAATCACTGCAATTCATGCCTTTCATAAATCTGGAGCAACAGCAATATTATAAAATACAGTCATTTTCAATATTTCTTAGTATTAAAAATCAGAATAAACAGTGCTTCTGCCATGTAAAAGTTCATTTCACACCACAGCTGATGCAATTAGAATTTTGATTCAGAACTATTTGATTTGTGATGCATTTAAATGCCTTGCTAAATATTATTTTTTATAAATTATGATAAAATTATAATACTTTACTGGGGTACAATCACTGCAGCTCATGCCTCTTGCTTTTATAAAGTGGGAGGAACAGCAATATTATAAAATACCTTAAAAGTTCAATAAAAGTTGTTTATTAGTATTAAAAATAAACATTAATATAAGATTCGTCTCATGCAGTTAGAATTTAGAATCTTAACTATCTTAAAAAAAGTAAGTTACCTGGTTGCCTTAAAATTTTGAGTTCATTGAAATTAAAAATCTGAGTTAATACAATGAAGGCGATTGATTTAATCAACAGAAACACTAAATGTTATGTTATCTGAACCACATTAATTATCAAAGTTGATTTTACAAAAGAAAAAATGTGCTAATTTTTACAGTGTGTGAGTGATGCATTTCGGTTGCATAAGTGCGAGCAATAGCAATAGTAGTGCTTATCAAAACACATGTAAAGTGCATTATGAGACTCATCCGTCTGAACTGTGTGGAATCCCACATGCAGGCACTATCACAGCATGGATGCATTTAGTCACTACGATCTCCTGGACATCAACACCGGACAGAAAGTCGCTGAGGGACACAAAGCCAGTTTCTGTCTGGAAGATACTGGCTGCGATCCTGGATTTCACCGCAGATACGCATGCACCGCACACACACAGGTACGAACACACTGGTGAACTAAAACTATTGCACACATTTCTGCCATATTTAGTGTTTTGGTTTCTGATGTATTTTCAGGGCTTGAGCCCAGGCTGCCACGACACATACGCTGCCAACATCGACTGCCAATGGATCGACATCACAGACGTGGCCCCTGGGAACTACATTCTTAAGGTATGACGGGTTTTGAGAAGGTTTCTCGGTGTGGAGGCGATGCTGACATAATGGCTTTCTAAAACGGATGCCGTCTCGTTTTCCTGTGCAGGTCACTGTCAATCCAGACTTCCTGGTGCCCGAGTCGGACTTCTCCAATAACGTTGTGCGATGCGAGGTCATTTACACGGGCATTTACATCCAAACAAGAAACTGCATCATAACTGGGTGAGGAAATGTGTTTTTATTGATTTTCTGCACATTCTCAATATTGTAATCAGAGCAATAATCCACTCTTTGTTTCTTACTGTTTCCACAGGAGTTAAAGTCCCTGGGTCGGGTTAACAAGTTGATTTTTAAAGGCCTATATAATAGGTTTAATTATAAAGATTATTTAATTTAAAGCTTTATCAGTAACTTGAAACATTCCTTATATTTGTTGGAATAATATCTAATGACAAACGTACTGTATCTATTTTAGATGAGTTTGATTTCTTGCCCTAGTGAAAGTGGGAAAACGTACAGTTGCAATTTTTAAGTCATTGTTTTTGTGATGTTTGCATTTTATTTTAAACGACTAGATTAGTATGTTGCTTTTTAGTGTTTGTATTTATTACATAGATCATGTATAAAAAAATATAAGCATCTAAGTTCATATTGTTATTTGGACTTTTTATTAGATGGTGAATTCATAGTGGTTGAGTGTTTTCCTCCAGCGCAGACCACTAGTGTAAGATATACACTTGAAATATTCAAAAGGTTTGGTTTTCCAGGTGTCCGCCCATATTTCAGTGCAGTGTCTTAAACATCTTGAAAAGCTTTGCTGCTTCTTTGCCATGATTATAAGAATCTTTCCATGAATCCTGGACTTGGATGGACGAAGTCGTTTGTGGCTTGATATGCAATAAACAGAAATGGAGAGAATGTAATACAAAAAATGGATTGTGGTTCTTTTCTAAACTCCTTCTTCATTAAATCACTGGTTCATTCAATACAGTAAAGTTCAAATGAGCTATCAGTTGAGATGTTTAAACTGGAATGAAGGCATTATTGAAGTGTAGATGTGGGATGAAACATTCTCAAGCACATGGAATGAGAGTTTAAGGCGAGCCAAAGACATCTGAGACGTTTTAATACCTCTTCTTGGTATTTACGGTACAGTAGAGTAAAAATTCAACTGGGTGGAACTGTTTGGGTGAAAGTGGGTTGGGAGATTTTTCCCTCTTATTATGACTTTGGAATAAATAGTTTATATTTAATATTTCCTAATTAAGTTTATAAACAGGACACTTAATCTTTTTCAGCTTTTTATTTTGCACATTCCGAGATGAAAACTGAATATTGTTGAGCAGCATTTTCTTCTTCTTGACCACATTTTCTACTGATTATATTAGGATAAAATGTCATCTTTCTGGCTATTTACATACATTTTGCCCCATTATTTAACCTACTCTGAAGACAAACATCCTGTGCATGAAGGCGGCAATCCCAGAATGCATTTCAACTCATGCAACGCATCATTGTGAAAAAAAAAAAAATCTATTTAAATGGTGGACAAGGTGAGAGAGATGTTAATAATGAATATTATTTCTTACAATACTAAACATTGTTAAATATTAATATCATTAATAGGCTAATTAATTCTTTATTTATTCTTCAATTTAGAGATTTCACATTTGAAATAGGCTAGTTAACCCTGGGTCATTCTGAACTGAATCCTGGGCTATCTTGCTTCCCGTTTCACATTGCTCATAATTTACCCGGGTTATTCACACTGTAAATTCCTAAACCCTAGTGTGTTTGTTTCCGGGTCAATACTGATTTTTGGAAGAATTAGTTCTTTAAAAGCTTCACTTATATCCAGCTATTAAACCCATTTTAGCTCTAACTTGAACCTTTACTACTTTTTAAGAGTAAATAAATAAAAACTGATTTAACTCTTTGATGCTGCTCTCATGGGTTAGGTTTGATAATGTTTTTTTTTTTATTTAATATTGTATTTTTAGAGGATTTTATTGTACTAAATGATTGACCTGAAAACTGAATTTCCAATTTAAAGGGTTAGTTCACCCAAAAATGAAAATGATGTCATTTATTACTCACCCTCATGCTGTTCCACACCCGTAAGACCTTCATTCATCTTCAGAACACAAATTAAGATATTTTTGATGAAATCCGATGGCTCAGTGAGGCCTGAGCAATGACATTTCCTCTCTCAAGATCCATTAATGTACTAAAAACATATTCATGTGAGTTCAGTGGTTCAATATTAATATTATAAAGCGATGAAAATATTTTTGGTGCACCAAAAAAACAAAATAACGACTTATTTAGTGATGGCAGATTTCAAAACACTGCTTCATGAAGCTTCGGAGCGTTATGAATCTTTTGTGACGAATCATGAATCATGAAACCGCCAAACTGCTGAAATCACGTGACACAAACGATTCATAACTCTCCGAATCTTCCTGAGGCAGTGTTTTGAAATCGGCCATCACTATATAAGTCGTAATTTTATTACATACTGTGCCTTTAATTTAGTCTCTTTTTAAAGAAGACACTTGGCAGACTATTGCTTAAAAATTGAAACAAAAAATGTATGTTTATTATTATGAAAAATGCACAAAAATACTATTTTTAAATATGATATGAAATATATATTTTCCAAAACACTTCTCACTCTTAAACTGTTATAGAAAAAAATTGAGGCTGAAATATAAAGAAATTAGCTTTAAGTAAGATTTTGTTTTGCCGCAGTACCAAAAGTTTCCACTACTGTATGTGAAATTCTTCTCCCATTCATTTTTGACTGTGAACAAGACATTTTTTCGAATCATGTCCATGATTTTGTTTTTCACATAGCAACTGCCAAAACCTTTACAAATGTTTCTGATTCTAAAAAAACAAAACCTAACATTTTTCGGTCAAAAATGACCAAACAGCACCAGAGGGTCACACTGTCATATATACACTCTAAAAAATGCTGGGTAAAAAACAACCCAAGTTGGGTTGAAAATGTACAAACCCAGTGATTGGGTTGTTTTAACCCAGCAGTTGGGTTAAATGTTTGCCCAACCTGCTGGGTAGTTTTACTTAACTCAATTATTGTTTAAAAATTACAGTATTGCTTACTTAAAATGAACCCAAAATATCTTGAAAATTAACATTTATTAATATTTTAATAATTTAACATTTTAATTTCATTTTAGATTCATTTTAAGTCAGCCATATAGTCATTTTCAAACAATAGTTGGGTTAAATGAAACTACCCAGCAGGTTGGGCAAACATTTAACCCAACAGTTGGGTTAAAACAACCCAATCGCTGGGTTTGTCCATTTTCAACTCAACTTGGGTTGTTTTTAACCCAGCATTTTTTAGAGTGTACAGTGAGTCTCCCTATTCTTTGCTCTTTTAGATGGTGTGATTTCATCAGACTGCAGGTCTGCAGAAGTTTGGATCTCGAGGATCTCGGCCTGTTTACTGACACCGACCTGTGAAGGCCGAGATGTTATTAAACGCTCCGGCCATGTGTCTACCAGCGCTGAGTGAATGAATGAATCTCTCTTCTGTCCACTGCCGTTTCTCTTGCAGATCCAGATCTATTTTTTTCCTTAGTCATTTTAAACAGGACATAAGAAGTGAAACATGGATGTTTTATTTATCATTTTCTATTCCGCACCCTTCTTCCACAGAACCGTATAGTCTGACAGTTCATAACAACAAACATTTGAACAGCAGCTCACTCATAGAGAAGTTTAACTTGGGGAATATATATATATATATATATATATATATATATATATATATATATATATATATATATATATATATATATATATATATATATATATATATATAGTACAGTCCAAAAGTTGGGAACCACTAAGATTTTTAATGTTTTTAAAAGAAGTTTCATCTGCTCACCAAGGCTACATTTATTTAATTAAAAATACAGTAAAAAACAGTAATATTGTGAAATATTATTACAATTTAAAATAACTGTTTTCTATTTGAATATATTTGACAAAGTAATTTATTCTTGTGATCAAAGCTGAATTTTCAGCATCGTTACTCCAGTCTTCAGTGTCACATGATCCTTCAGAAATCATTCTAATATGCTGATCTGCTGCTCAAGAAACATTTAATGTGTACAATTGTACAAAATATTTGTGTACAATATTTTTTTTTTTCAGGATTATTTGATGAATGGAAACAGTGTTTATCTGAAATCTAATCTTTTGTAACATTATAAATGTCTTTACTGCCACTTTTGATTGATTTAATGCATCCTTGCTGAATAAAAGTATTAATTTCTTTAATTTCTTTTCAAAAAAATAAAAATAAAAATTCTTACTGACCCCAAACTTTTGAACGGTAGTGTATAATGAAGCTTTGTATTTCAGATAAATGCTGTTCTTTTGAACTTTCTATTCATCAAGGAATCCTGAAAAAAAAGTACACAACTGTTTTCAACATTGAAAATAATCATAAATGTTTCTTGAGCAGCAAATCATCATATTAGAATGATTTCTGAAGGATCATGTGACACTGAAGACTGGAGTAATGATGCTGAAAATTCAGCTTTGCATCACAGGAATAAATTACTTTGTCAAATATATTTAAATAGTACACAGTTATTTTAAATTGTAATAATATTTCACAATATTACAGTTTTTTACTGTATTTTTAATTAAATAAATGTAGCCTTGGTGAGCAGACGAAACTTCTTTTAAAAACATTAAAAATCTTAGTGGTTCCAAACTTTTGGACTGTAGTACTGTATGTGTATATATATATATAATGTTTTTGAGTCTCTTCTGCTCACCAAGGCTGCATTTATTTGATCAAAAATTCTGTAAAATAACTGCTTTCTGTGTGAATATATGTTAAAATGTGATCAAAGCTGAATTTTAAGCATCATAACTCCAGTCTTCAGTGTCACATGATCCTTCAGAAATCATTCTAATATGCTGATTTGCTACTCAAGAAACATTTCTGATTATTATCAATGTTGAAAACAGTTGTGCTGATTCATATTTTTGTGGAAAAAGTGTTTTTTCAGGATTCTTTGATGGACAGAAAGTTGAAAAGAACATCTCAGTGTTCTGTATCTCATATTATTTTCATTGAATCAGTGTTTTGCTTTGTAAAATCCTTCTGGGATGTTTCAGACTCAAAGGCTCAAGAATGAGAGACAACTGTGAGCCAATAAGGTTAAATGTAATGAGAATGAACACAGAACGAGGCGTTTATTCTGGCGCTCGTGGGGAGCTGAAGCTGTGCCAGAATAGATTCTCAGTGTTTTTGAATGTGTCTGGAAAAAGCCCATTTCCTCTGCTGCTCTCCGCTCGTTCTGCTCCGTCTCGCTGCTCCGCTCTAATATTCACTCATGGCGAAATTCAGAATGGCAGATGGACTCGTTCTCTGTGTTTCTGTGCTGTTTATAGGACATAAAATGGGAACATGCTCAGCATCTTATTTACTGTCTCACTCAGGTCAATAGACGAGCGCTTGTTGTTGAACAGAGAGCTGTTGAAGCTGGTCAAATAAGCTATTTTTTTTATTGCCAATTACTGAGAAATGCAACTTACACCATTTTTCGAAAACATTTATCAGCTCTCTTTAGCACCATTATTTTTTGCATGATTTTCATTACAATCATGCTTATTCCCCAATGCAAACTTTAATAATGTAATAACATTTTGCTTCTTTTTTTTTTCTTTAATTCTCATTATTTGAAGATTTAAAGTGATGTTGCACAGTAATTTAATCAGTGTATTATTTGTGGGTTCTTTAAAACATCCTTTGTGAAACTCAGTAAGGTTGTAAACCCCTATAGGTGCTAATTGGAAATATAGTTGAGAGCGTATATAGAGCACTCGTGTTCAGTTGATGGAGGAAAAGCTTTTGTTTTCCAGCAGTTTGTTCCTCTCAAACATGTCATGTTGGTGAAGATGTGAGTGTTTGAACAGCTGCTCAGATGCTGAGGGTCTCAAACACACACACTGAGACTAATTAAGACTTTCCCAGAGTCATTTCATGTCCAAGCGCTAATGGAACTTCACTCAATGAGACAGTGCTGGTTAATAATGTATGTCCACATTCATATAAAGATAATAATGATAAGATTACATTTAATATATTTATTCAAAGTGACTTATTTCATGCACTTATTCAATGTACACATTTTTTTTTCAAGGTATAGGGTTTTTTTGTCAAAAAAAGTCATACTCTAGCAACCAACAACACCCAACTGCTCTCAGAATATCTTATTAATCACACTTCAACAAGCAAAAAAACTTTAGCAACACACCAGCAACCATCCAAAACATTCTAGCGTCATGAAGATGATTTTTGCATGAGCAAAAAAATCATACAAAAATTCAGTGTCACATGATCCTTCAGAAATCATTCTAATATGCTGATCTGCTGCTCAAGAAACATTTAATGTGTACAATTGTACAAAATATTTGTGTACAATATTTTTTTTCAGGATTATTTGATGAATAGAAAGTTCAAAAGAACAGTGTTTATCTGAAATCTAATCTTTTGTAACATTATAAATGTCTTTACTGCCACTTTTGATTGATTTAATGCATCCTTGCTGAATAAAAGTATTCATTTCTTTAATTTCTTTTCAAAAAAAATAAAAATAAAAATTCTTACTGACCCCAAACTTTTGAACGGTAGTGTATAATGCTACAGAAGCTTTGTATTTCAGATAAATGCTGTTCTTTTGAACTTTCTATTCATCAAGGAATCCTGAAAAAAAAGTACACAACTGTTTTCAACATTGAAAATAATCATAAATGTTTCTTGAGCATCAAATCAGCATATTAGAATGATTTCTGAAGGATCATGTGACACTGAAGACTGGAGTAATGATGCTGAAAATTCAGCTTTGCATCATAGGAATAAATTACTTTGTCAAATATATTTAAATAGTACACAGTTATTTTAAATTGTAATAATATTTCACAATATTACTGTTTTTACAGTAAAATCAAAAATGGTAAAGTCAAGACTTTTATTAAAAAATATTTATTTATTGTTTGTTTATTTGTATTTTTTTAAATCTTTTGTCCCCAAAATCAAAGTGTGCAGAGAAACATTGCAGAGAAAGCCATATTTTGATTATATATTATTTTTGTTTACACAATTGTAGATTTGTGTCTTTTAAAATTTTTATCTCAATCCTTAAATCAGCTGAAAAAAGTAGACTAAATGCATTAAAATTGCTCTCTAAATTACTTGAGATGTATTGATTAACTCCTCTAATGTTTTATTTAATTTATGTTTGACAGTTATGTTCTGTTAGCCAAGTTAGTAAAACTTGGCATGTGTTTTAAACTTCATTTTTAAAAGATTTCTTCTGGCATCCCTGTTTGTTACTGACTCTTAAACGCAAGGCCTATGGAAGTGTGTGTGTGTGTGTGTGTGTGTGCGTGCGTGCGTGTGTGTGTGTGTGTGTGTGCGTGCGTGCGTGTGTGTGTGTGTGTGTGTGTGTGTGTGTGTGTGTGTGTGTGCCAGTCACATTGGCACGCCTGCATTGGCACAGTTTCTTCCACACAGAGTGGAGAAATTCCTCAGCTAATGTCAGCCTAGAAAACCAGGGGAAAACTATTAGCCTGAACGCCACAGAGACGCAATATCATGAGCCGGAGACAGAGAGACATTTCGTGTGGGTTTATATATACATCTGCCAGACATGTCGAAATGCATAACATAAACATGTTCAGCTGTGAAACATGCTGACACCGCACAACCCCGAGAACATGCTGTCTGTGTGTTACATACACTGAACCCGCAAGTTCAAGAGGTGACTGATGTTCAAGAAAACATTTGAGAGAGTCTATGTTTCAAGATAGATAGATACACGGACAATGGATGGACAGATGGATGGATGGATGGATGGATAATGGATGGAAAGACAGACAGACAGACAGACGGACGGACGAACGGACGGACGAAAGATGGATGGATGGATGGACAATGGATGGACAGACAGACAGACAGACGGATGGACGAAGGATGGACAGACAGATAGATAGATAGATAGATAGATAGATAGATAGATAGATAGATAGATAGATAGATAGATAGATAGATAGATAGATAGATAGATAGATAGATAGATAGATAGATAGATAGATAGATAGATAGATAGATAGATAGAGAGATGGCTAGATAGAGAGATGGCTAGATAGATAGATAGATAGATAGATAGATAGATAGATAGATAGATAGATAGATAGATAGATAGATAGATAGATAGATAGATAGATAGATAGATAGATAGATAGATAGATAGATAGATAGATAGATAGATAGATAGATAGATAGATAGATAGATAGATAGATGGCTAGATAGAGAGATGACTAGATAGATAGATAGATAGATAGACAGACAGACAGACAGATAGATAGATAGATAGATAGATAGATAGATAGATAGATAGATAGATAGATAGATAGATAGATAGATAGATAGATAGATAGATAGATAGATAGATAGATAGATAGATAGATAGATAGATAGATAGATAGATAGATAGATAGATAGATTTTATCATCTGGAAAATTTTTCAAACTATTTATAAGTGCTGCTGGACAGATGATGTTTTTGTTTGAGTTGTGATCAAACAGGAAGTAGTTGTGTGTGTCTGTTCCTCAGGATGTTTACCTGTTCCTCTTCACACAGGTATGGCCCAAAATATTTAGTGTCTGTGAGAATGACATCATCTGCCCCGGTCTGAGGGTGTGACAGGCGGCCGCTGGCGTCAGGGAGGGTGTGCGTGTGTGTAAGAGAAAACGTGCTGCTTGTGTGTGTTTCTGTGTGAGCTTCTACGTTTGTGTGTGTGTGTAGATGGAAGTGTGTGAGAGTTGCTCAGAAGGGTGTGTGTGTGTGAAGGAAACCCAGAAATGCAGTGGTGGTTTCCATCAGAACCGCACCGGATCGGTGTGTTTCAAAAATCAGATCGCTCATACTTCAACACCCAGAGAGAAACCATCTGAATCCTTCTGAACATGTCAGAGACTTTCTTCACTTCCAACTTCCACTAAATATTTCCAGCTGAACATCTGTGTGTTTGTCTGAACTCTCAAGATGTTTTCATTGAGAAACAACTACTGATTTAGGACTGTTTTGAAGCTGTTTTCAGCATTGATAATAATCAGAAATGTCAGCAAATCATCATATTAGAATGATTTCTGAAGGATCATGTGACTGAAGACTGGAGTAATGATGCTGAAAATTCAGCTTTGATCACAGCAATAAATTACATTTTAACATATATTCACATAGAAAACAGCTATTTTAATTGCAATAATATTTCACAATTTTTACAGTATTTTTGACCAAATAAATGCAGCTTTGGTAAATGTAAAATACTTAATCCTTTAGTTTTTATCCGTCATGGACATTTATGATTAAAATATAATCTGCTGTTTATGGAGTATGTGAGCTGAGCAACATCATCCCATCATTTTCCAGCTTTCTTTCACATCTCTGTCAGTGTTGAGTTCAGTCTTTGTGTGACACTTAACACGTCTCTGTCATCTGACAAACCTCTTCATCGCCTGCCTTTCATCCCTTCACTCCAGTTTTCCCCCCTCTCTCTCTCTTTCTCTTCCCTGTATTCCTCACATCGATTTGTTTCTGATTTGCTCATCAACATCATCTCAGATGCCTCTCCCATGGAGAGTTGAAACACACACAAATAATATATTTATATATAATCTATTTTTAATCTCTATAATAAAAATGTATAATTCAGATTTTGATCTCCATATACATTTACATATATATATCTTCCAAGGGGTTTTTTCCCTCCTAGGACTTTTTTCCCAGTGCTAGCACGCTGGGTTTTTCTCCTAGGGGGTTTTTTCCACCCCTGGAAGTCAGCCGACATTGGCTTAATGTAGCACCATCTTGTATATGTTACATATTACCACACTTGTTTGTACAGTTTATTTTTAACCACTTCCCTTTTTCTGTGCTTCTAATATGTAAAGCTGCTTTGAAACAATTACCAATTGTAAAAGCGCTATATAAATAAATTTGACTTGACTTGACTTGACAAATAAGTCATTAGTCAAGAATATAGCAGCTCAGATCATTTGATGAGAAATGTTTAAGATCATATTGAGACTTTGTGAACAATTCGAGATATTGAGATCTGAGAAGCATGCAAAAGATTCATTTTGCTCTTCATTTAATCAAAAATTGTTGCAATTAGCTTAGAATTTATTAATAGCTTTCCTGGAAATTAATTTGTTGAGATAACTCAAATATCCAAGTTGTCACTTAATACAGCTTAACATTTCAAGTTGAATACAATTTTAAGGTAGCATGAACGCTTTTTTTTTTTACAGTGGAGAATGTGTTTTCCAAGTTTTCTGTTAGAAAAAGAGACAAGTTTCTTATAACTTATTCTGAAGGCTTCAATAATGCAGAAGCGCTCACAGGTTCATATTATTCTTGGATGGCAGGTTCCTTGTTTAGGGGAAATAGTGTTGAGCAGTTGCTGTTTGAATGGACATTTATTTTTACGGTATGTTGTTTTTGGTCAGAGTCGCTGTCTGACGCGCCGCGGGACAGCTGTGCTGAGGAACTACATCCAAACACATCAACATCCTCAAGAAGCCTGTATTATTATGATAAATTATCACAGATATTAATTATAAATCAGTTACCTGTTCTTTAAATGTTCTTGTTTGCCATCAAAGAGGCTCATGGGTGAAAATATAACATCTAAGACTTTATACTTGAGATGCAAAATGAAGATGTGAATTCTTGTTTACTGAGAAATGAAGTCAATTTATGCTTAAATCAAGAACAAATATATTTCAAAGATTTGAAATAAGTTAATTTTTGGCACATATTTGTTCTTCTTTCAATCATAAATGCATTTTTTTAATCAGTTTCTCAGAATTTCTTAAATTAAGCCCTCAAATCAGAGCAGAAAGTCTTTAATTCATAAACATGGTATTCATTTTTGTCTTGTTTTCCAGTAGAAATATCTAAACATTCATAAATCAAGATATATTTACTTGAGAAGCAAAATTACTTTGTTTTCTGATAAATTCATCACAATTTGGTGAAGAAAAATCTGTCATTGGGTTCAGAAAAATAAACTAAATTCAGAGAGGAAAACAAGTTTATTTTTCTTATTCCACTGGCACATAAACTCGCTTTTTGTAAGCAAGACTTTTTGTCATTTTGCTTCTAATTTATCTTGATTTGATCAATATCTGTACTGGAAAATGAGAAAAATACTGAATAAGAAAATAATTTGTGTGTGTGTGTGTGTGTGGCACACACTGCAGAAAAAACATCTTCCTCAGTATTTTTGTCCTTTTTAGTTGTTTTTCTTTTCTTGGGAGGAAATTCGCTTGATCATGGTCCATTTCCGCCATTTTTATTCATGTGCTACTTCTCCTCAGCTGTGTAGACGCTTTGAGTAGTAAAAAGAAACGAAAACACAAGCGATTTTGAATTCCTGACGCAATTTTTCATATATTAAGCTATGCTTGCTTCTCCTTATATGTTTGACGGGAAGTAATGCGTCCCAGAATCATCTGCGTTGTTTAGTCGGCGACTCAGGCCAAGAAAAATGACTGTGTTTGACCTTGTGCCCTCGGATAACCCACAGTCACTTAGCGGCTAGTCACAAGCAGCACACCCCGGTTAACCTGCACACCATTTGTCTTTCTGGGGCCAGACGGGAGAAGAGACGGGTCACAGAATGACTCAATGTTTGTCTGCTCCGCCTGGAGTCCAGCAGATGAGAGTCTGAGCAGGGGAATCGGAGGTTCCTGAATCATGACAGGACAATGAGGCCGATCCCAGACCCGTCAGATGTCTTTAAATGCTCAGGACTAATGAACTTTAATTAATCAGACAAACATCTTAAGCACACTTGCTGCTCTGAAGCAATTTAGCATTAGGCCTTTCAACAAAGTGAATCTCATGAAAACATGTCCAGGTCACATTTTACACATTCATTTTTGTGTGTTACAGTTATAAGCATTTTGGGGGATTGTCAAAAAAAAAAAAAAAAAAATCTATATATATATCTATATATATATATATATATATATATATATATATATATATATATATATATATATATATATATATATATATATATAAAATCTTCACTTTTTCATTTTCATGTAATTTTCTTGTATATTCATGAAAAAAATTAGATATAGTTTTAGATTATATATAGAATGAGATTTTAATGCATTACAGTGAGCATTTGGGGGAATTAATTTAAATGTAATTTTTTTTTTAATTAAATAAAATAATATATAAAATTAAATAAAAATGTAGATGTATATATTATAAAATCTGTATATAAAATGCATATATATATAGTATTTTTTATATATATATATATATATAAAAAATGTAAATATGAATGGGAATATACTTCAGAGATATTTTACTCATAAGAATATCTAGGGTTGCCGTTAATTGTGTCCAACATGTATTAGAGAGAAAAAAAAAAATGTATATATATAGAATATATATATATATATATATATATATATATATATATATATATATATATATATATATATATATATTTACATTTTTTTTATTTTTTTTTTTCTCTAATACATGTTGGACACAATTAACGGCAACCCTAGATATTCTTATGAGTAAAATATCTCTGAAGTATATTCCCATTCATATTTACATTTTTTAGCACACCAGGATGACTAGGAGCATGAGTATAAACATTAAGAAAAACAAAGGCCAAATTCCCTTAATCATTCATCACAATGAGAAAACTCAAAGAATATAGTTCTGATGTGCAGCAAAAGATTGTTGAGCTTCACAAAATAGAAAGTGGCTGTAAGAAAAAAGCGAAAGCATTGAAAATCCACATTTCCACCATCAGGGCAATAATTAAGAAGTTCCAATCAACTAATGATGTTACAAATCTGCCTGGAAGAGGACGTGTGTCTAAATCATCCTAATGTGAAGTGAGGAAGAAAGTTGGAGTGGACAAAGATTCTCCAAGGATCACAGCTGGAGATTTGCAGAGATTATTTGACTCTCTGGGTCAGAAAGCATAAAAAATTATCAGACAACACCTACATCCCCACAAGTTGTTCGGGAGGGTTTCAAGAAAAATCCTCTGCTCTCATCAAGAAACAATCTCCAGCATATTCAGTTGTCAGACAGGACTTGAACTTCAAACGTGACCAGCTTCTATGGTCAGATGAAACTAAAAAGAGCTTTTTGGCAGCAAACCCACCAGATGGGTTTGGTGCACACGGATAAAAAGTACCCCATGCCCACGGTTAAATATACTGCTGGATATTTAATGTTGTGGGCCTATTTTTGTGCTGGAGGTCCTGGACATCTTGTTCAGATACATGGCATCACGGATTCTATCAAATACCAACAGATAAAAAAATCAAAACCGCTTCTGCTAGAAATCTTCTAATGGGCCGTGGTTGGATCTTCCATCAGGACAATGATCTAAAACAAACATCAAAACCAACACAAAAATGTGTCACTGAGCACAAAATGAAGCTTCTGCCATGACCATCCCAGTCCTCTGACCTGAACCCTAAAGAAAATGAGTGGAGTGAACTGAAGAGAAGAAGCACCAACAAGATTTGGAGAGATTCTGCATGAAGGAATGGTCTCTGATCTCTGGTCAGGTGTTCTCCAAACTCATCAGGCATTATAGAGAAGACTCAGAGCTGTTATCTTGACAAAAGGAGGTTGCAAAAAGAATTGAATAAAAAGGTGCCAATAATTGTGTCCAACGTGTTTTAGAGAAAAACATTTATTTCATAATGTGATTTTCCCCCACTTTCAATTCTTTTCCTTCAATGAAAGGTTAGATTTTTGCAAATTTTATGAATTAAAGATCAAAAGGATAAACAATTCTGATTTATTTTTACAGTCATCATTGATCATATTTACCAAGGGTGCCAATAATTCTGACCACTGCTGTATATAATGAATATTTTTTATACATTTTATCTGTGCGCATTTGAGATTTTTATGCATTTATTACACGGGGAATTTAATTGTCATGAAAAAAAATTAAATAAAAAATGAGATACAATAAAATATATATAATGTCCCCCGTTTTCATGTCATTTTCTTGATATGTGTTTTCATAGAATTTTTTTTATACATTTTCTAGATTATGTATATACATAAATATTTTTATATATTTAAAAATATTGCATTAAAGTAAGACAAATTAGATTTTTTATGCATTATAGTTGTATTTGGGGGGGAATTTGTTTAATTTTAAAAATTTCAAAATAAAATAAGTTCTTTAGTTTAATTTTGTGATAAAATACGACCCAGCATGTTTTTGATGGATACAAGAGTTTCACCCAACTGATTAGTAAAATAAAATTCAACAAAAATATTGAACGTCATACAAAATTGTGTTCGATACACTAGCAATCTCTTAAAAATGTTATCTAATGTCTTAAGGCATTCATTCACCCCCTGAACAGATGCATGCTGGGATGTGAAGAGGCCCCTCAGGGAGAAGTGAGAAACTCTCAGACAAGATTTAAACAAACAGGGACACAGATACTGTCAAAATTCCTATTTCAAAAGTCATTATTTACTTTATAAAAAATAAAAAAAAATCAGAGGTCACTGAGAATATATTTTAAACACTTAATGTTTTATTTCATGTGAGCTGTACACACTTATAAGACATTCACGTGTCATTGACGTTACCTTGTTTTTCTGTGGTCTGCCGCGCCATCTATTGGCCACAGAGTGAAAATGCCACTACATGATTGCAACAGTCTATAAAGATGGCTTATACTGGCTTTAAATACTGATTAAATAATTCCAGTCCACAGATGCAATACTGTGTTTGGATCCATCCACTTTAATCCAGAAGTATAAGAAGCTGTATACCTCTCTGAAGTGGTTTTACGAGCTGCCTTTAAGGCAATGTTAGTGTTCATTAGCTTTAGCTTAACAAAATTATAGATCCTTCAGCCTCCCTGAACAAAAAATCACGTCAATCTTTGGTCTGAATAATAACAATAATAAAAAATAAAATGCTTCCTCTTTTCCAGCATTTCAACTGTCTGTTCACAGTCTTCAGATCCACATGATCGCTGGTGATAGTTTGCACATATTTGTTATAAAGTCGTAATTTCCAACCTAAAAGCAGCTTATTACTCAGTTGCACTCCATTTTAAGGAGGAACACTCTGATATCTGGTCACAGGTAAGTTATGAAGGGCAGCTTGATTTAAATGGTTTACACAGTGTAGCTAGAGAGAGAGAGACAGACCCTGCTGAAAATCAGCCTTGACCAGCTAAACTAGTTCAGCCATCTTAAATAACCAGTATAACGCATGTTTTGGGATATGCTAATACATTAGTCTACCTTCAAACAACCGGCTTGTGCCAGTAACACACCTGCATTGTTCATCTAATCTAGTTAAAGACCCCATGAAATGGTTTATGACTAGTTTTCTTTCCTGTATATGACGTATTTCCTTTTGAAACAGGAAGTTGGAGTGGGACATAATAAAAGACTAGTGCATTTTTTTATATATAATACCCAATAGAGTGCAACAGTGGAAGTAAAAACTCAATTTTATCCATAAGAAAACTGATTTTGAACAATAACTTATAAACCTTCTGTGAGCTACGAGGTTGTTAATCGACCGTATTTGCCCGCATTATTTCAGCTTATTTTTAAAATAATTGTGTTTAACAGGAAAAACTACATTACCCATAATGCCCTAGAGAAATTCCACCAATCAGAGAGCTGAAATAATCAACATGCCAAAAGATCTCTTTGGCTCCACCCACTCACATAAAAGCACTGCTACTCTCTCAAAATACTTAAATGTAAAATACTCAATTTGCAATACATTTAAAATATATTGTTTTTATAAATATAATAAACATTTGTAATTAAGTAGTTTTATATTTCTCCATTGTTTTTAATCTGATTATGTTATTCGCAATTCTTTATGGGATTGTAGTTCTTTCATTAATTTTTTGTGGTTATTTTTCCATTGTTTGGGTAGTTTTTGTGTTACCCAACTCCTGGGTCAGACATAACAACCAGGAGGGGTTGAGTTAGTTATTTATCGCAGGATTTTAGCGACCTCTTCAGGAGAAAGCGGTGCAGCTCCGTCAAAGTGGTGCATGTCTTCGGTAAAATACAGGTTTGTGTATGTTTTATTTTATCGACAAATTCGTTATTGTTCTGTAGCGTTTAACACAGGCGCGATGTGAGTCACCTAAACGAGTGTCGCGTTGGTCTTTTCACGTGATGGGAACGTGTATAAAATGTTATGATTTTATTCAAAAAGGTACAGAATATAAATTCTTAGGATGTTAAAATATGTTCTCAGAACCGTACACTGATTATTTATGGACAGGTTATGGACTCAGTCACAGCATTTTTCGTTTATGAGTGAAACAAAGGCGGCGGTCTGAAGTTATCAGTTCCCCGCCGAACGCGAGCCATATCCGGCATGAGATTCAGAACCGTTACGGCGGAAACAGGACAACAGAGACTGGTCGATTACACTTGAATTTGTTTCAGTTTTTACTTCTAATATTTGCTAAACAAGCTTAAATGTAGGCAATATGTATTGATATAATGATATAAAATATGCTATACTATAAAATATGATTGAAAATAAAATAACTATCATGCAAACCAATGGTTGTGTGGAATATTTAAAAAAAGTTTAGAGGATTAAGTTAATCTGTAAACATTAATTAATATATGAAGTTTAAAAAAAATGAATTATAGTAAAAATTAATCAACCCATCATGCTGGGTTAAATTAACAACCCAATTTGCTGGGTAAAATTAACCCAACATGTGTTCTTTCCTATATTTATGTATTTTTTAGAGTGTTCCTCCACTAAAGCTGTTTAGTAGGCCTACACAGTCTTGTCTTTTTGTCTGATTTTCAAAAACTTTTTTGCTTCAAATCAAAGTTTATAGTCTCATGATTCATCTTATCTGGCTTGGTTCATGGCTTATAACTCTTTAAGATTGACTTTTTTGAAAATCCCTATGGGGAAAATTAATGCAAAAAATACTTCTGGAAGAATGCCACTGTAAAATTGGGCGGGGCACTGTTGCACTCTATAGAGCATCATGGGTAATGTAGTTTTTCACCAGGAATTCTTTTAAAAATGAGCCGGAATAATGAGGGCTGACGACTTTAACAGAAGCAAATACCATGGATTAACAATCTCGTAGCTCACAGAAGGTCTGTCTTTAAATGTTTATAAGTTATAATTCAAAATCTATTTAGTTTTTACTTCCATAACCCAACTGTTGCACTCTATAGTCTTTAGTTTATATCACAGTCTGACAAAACTACACTTAGTGGACGAAAGCCAAGAAAACACTTTCAAAATAAATAAATTCCAGTCACTTCCCACAAACCGTTTGGGTACGGAAATAAATATGAGCACTCGAACACACAGACTTTCTTAATACACAATCCTGGTTGTCTAAAATTCATTAATGCACATTACTCCTTTGTTTTCATAAACTTTCATCAAAATTTAACAACTTACTCCGCCTCTGAAACGACTTTCCTTTTCAGCTGACATCACAAATCCCTCTTACTTTTTAATCCCGCCCCCTCCAATCGCAAGACTCCCATTGAATTTCCTGTTTCAATCAGTAATACATCCAAGGTAAAATGAGTTATGAATGCCATTTAATGGTGACTTTAAGCTGGTCTAGTGTTAACTGATTTTTTCAGCAGGGCTGTGTGAGAGAAAGAGGGTTTTGAGATGTTTCTGGAGTTTTCCATGGGAAATACAGTCACTGCCCCTCAGCTCAGGGTTCTCCGTCCTCCGGTATGAGTCAGATGGGTTGTGTGGCATCAATCCCTGTGTAATAAAAAGACTTTCATTACATAGTGCACTCTCATGTCTAGCCCATCACAGACAGGGTCACAAGCCATGGGCATCTTCATTATACAAATGTCCCTTTCAAAACGTGTTGATTGATGCTTCTAAGCAAGCGCTGGAGCAGAGCCCAGATCAGGGAAAAGCAAAAGCCGCCGACAAACATTTAAAAAGACCTAATCAGCAATAATTACACCAGATGAGCATGACGATATGACACTAGGTGCTACTTTTAACTTCTCTACCTCTGACTTGTCCTTGGCATAGTTGTTGCTTTTACAAACCTGACTGGCTCGCATTATGTGCTACAATAATGTAACGCAATTTAGCCTTTCGTGTTCTCACGCCAAGATTGTGCTTGCTTATCAGCTTGATTTATTACTCTAATTTATACGCTCAGCTTGGCTCAATGTTGAGGACAGCAGATCTGATTGGACATGAGTTTCCTAATGCCGCAGTGTGCTGTCTTTATGGTGACTCTAGTGTAGATGCCAGGCTGTTGATTTGAAACACTTTTAATAGCTGCGGAGAGAGAGAAGACTGACTGTATGCATTTTGGTTTGGACATGCACGACTGTTAAGTTTAGACTAAAAGATACGAAATTATAAAGTAGTGGTGTTACAATCACTGGTTACATAGTTTAGCATATCAAGTTCATAAAAACTTTAGAGAGTCAGAAATGTATGTGATCACATTGCATGGTTTGTAGAAGTATACTTGAAAAGTATACTTTATTTGACTTGTACGCATACACAAGTGTTCGATGCATGTGCAGATTTGAACAATCTCCACGAGTTACAACCCGTGTAAACATCTTTGTATTCTTTCATGCTAGAGTTGAACAAATGAGGGTACTTTCTAACCTCTTTGCACAATCTCTCGTCTATGTAGGCCTCCATTGTCGCTGTAGCTTGCATGTGTTCCTGTCTGTTCTGTTTATGCAGTTTTTCTTTGACTACCTTGTGAATCGACGCCCCCAGGGAACAGTTGCCGCCTTGTGGATAAACTAATTACAGAGTACAGTGGTTCAATATTAATATTATAAAGCGACGAGAATATTTTTGGTGCACCAACAAAACAAAATAACAACTTATATAGTGATGGCCGATTTCAAAACACTGCTTCAGAGAGCTTCGGAGCGTTATGAATCTTTTGTGACGAATCATGATTTAGTGCATAAACAGAACAGACTGAAACACATGCAAGCTATAGCAACAATGAAGGCCTACATAGACGAGAGATTGTGCGAAAAGGTTAGAAAGGACCCTCGTTTGTACAACTCTAGAATGAAAGAATACAAAGATGTTTACATGGATTGTAACTCGTGGCAGGGGATTGCACAAAACTGTGCGTCGAACGCCTGTGTATACGTATGAGTCAAATGAAGTATATTTTGCAAGGCTGTGCATTCGACTGTGCGCATACACTAGAATATGCGTTAAAAAAAACGAAGTAAACTCAGGGCTTTACACACACACACACAGAGAGACAAAAGGAGCCAGAAGACTCAACTAAGAGGTTGAAATCAGATCTGAAAACCAGATGAATCAAGTTCTGATCAAGCATTCCTGTTCATTTTTGTTACATTGTGATGTTCGAAATAGATTATGGGTAACAAAATGCTTTCTCTGTCTTCTGGTTTGACTGTAATCATGATGCAAAAACTAACACTTCAAATCAACATTTAAAAAAACAACAACTAAACTTGACTGACAAAAACTAGACTGATAATTTCTAAATATATATCCAAATGCAAAACCTAATAAAAGTAATTATGTCTGAAAACACTGTTTTTCAGTAACCAGGGAATACACAGCCCTGTATATATTCAAATATAGGGCTATACAGGCATCTAGTGGCTACACCATGGTATTACAGATGATTTTCTTAATTATTTCCTCACCAGGTGGCACTGATCTGTCTCAATTATTTTTAACTTAAATACTGCATTAACTGAAAAAATAGTATAAAATGTTTTTTTTAAATAATTTTTAAAATATTTTATATAGAAATAAATGGTCCATAATTTAGATATTGTTTAGTAACACAAAATCCCCTCAAAAAACAAATATTAAAGAAAAAAAAAACATTACTGAAGTCAAATATAGTGCATTTATTTAATGAAAATGAAATTATTAAACGATTAAGGAGGTCTCCGTTCTGTTTTGACTGTGAACAACACAGGTAATACTCCCAAATTTACAATACCAGAGTTTTAAATACACTAAATTTTCTGTGCAAAACATCTTGTTTGATTCAGATATGAGAAATGGCAATGTGTTCTCATCTGTGATCGGATTATAACACCAGATGTGTTTATGGGATTTTAACAAGAACCCTTTTTTTTGCTGTATGATCATAAAAATCACATAATGATCATCATGACAACATATCCTTTATATTTTTGGGTGATTTCTGATATTAGACAAATGACTGTTTTTTTTCTAATATTATATATTTTCTGGGAATATATAAACCTGGAGGAAAGAAAAAAATCAACATTTGAAATTATTATGAAAACTTATTTGGCCCTGAGTTGATGATAGATGATTAAGAAAGAAAGCATGAAACATTTTCCAAATGCTTGGCCAATGTCCATTTGCATCATTGCTCTTGACTTCCAGGAATAAGACATCTTTACACGTATCATAATTTAATGTTGTGGTGCAATATATTTCAGATAACCCCGCCCCTAAACAGCTCATAAACACAAAACAAACTGTGGTTGGTCATTTGACGTGTCAATCAGGTGGGTCTCTTCCTGTCTAAGGGGGCGTTTAATTGGTTGCCAGAATAAGCTGCAATGCGACCAGACTTTATGCCGTCATATGATTGCTCCATCCCTCATTTATCCAAATCTTCTTCTACCACCCCAGAGACTTAAAGCCAAAGTCTGAGTGCTTGCAGACAGATGTAATTATCCACCTACCCCAAAAGTAAAACCGTCTTCTGCACATTTATATTTTATGATTGTTCTTAAAATAGCTTTTGCTTGAACAATATATCAAAGCTGATATAAATTTATTATACTTGCAGTTTAGCTTTAATGTCTCTGGTCCAGATGAAAATTAAATGTATCTTTTATTTGAGTAATATTACATCAAACACAGGAAGGTTTCATTTAAGTATCATAAAATTCCCTAGTGGAGAGGGGGAAAAATGTACAGAAATGAGTGAATAGTTGTCATAAAGTAAGAGTATTTATACTGTATAGCTATAAAGGTAATGTGCATAGCATCGCAGATCATTTGATCTTGAGTTGACATTGAGGACTCTTGCATACTTTAATGTCTTGAGAACATACATTTTTCTTAGAAGAGACAACAGTGAGAAACAAGAGACTTAAAGGAATGGTTCACCCACACACCACATATACCACAAAAGAAGATATTTTGAAAAATTAAATGAAAGTGAATGTGGTTTAAACCCAAATGTTCTTCAAAATATCTTCTATTATGTTTCCATACAATGGAAGCTTGTTTCCACCATGAAATAAAAATAAAAAAGGTAATTGTGACTTCTTATCTCACAATTCTGACTTTTTTTTCACAGAATTGCGAGAAATAAACTTCTGAGATATAAAGTCAGAATTACGAAATATAAAGTCAGAATTACGAGATATAAAGTCAGAATTGCGTGTTATAAAGTCAGAATTGTGAGAGATAAAGTCAGAATTACAAGTTATAAAGTCAGAATTATGAGTTATAAAGTCAGAATTGCGAGATATAAATTCAGAATTACGAAATATAAAGTCAGAATTGCGAGTTATAAAGTCAGAATTGGGAGTTATAAAGTCAGAATTGTGAGAGATAAAGTCAGAATTGTGAGTTATAAAGTCAGAATTACGAGTTATAAAGTCAGAATTGTGAGTTATAAAGTCAGAATTGTGAGTTATAAAGTCAGAATTACGAGTTATAAAGTCAGAATTGCGAGTTATAAAGTCAGAATTGTGAGAGATAAAGTCAGAATTACAAGTTATAAAGTCAGAATTGTGAGTTATAAAGTCAGAATTGTGAGTTATAAAGTCAGAATTGTGAGTTATAAAGTCAGAATTACGAGATAAAAAGTCAGAATTACGAGATATAAAGTCAGAATTGCGAGTTATAAAGTCAGAATTGTGAGAGATAAAGTCAGAATTACAAGTTATAAAGTCAGAATTATGAGTTATAAAGTCAGAATTGCGCGTTATAAAGTCAGAATTGTGAGTTATAAAGTCAGAATTACGAGATAAAAAGTCAGAATTACGAGATATAAAGTCAGAATTGCGAGTTATAAAGTCAGAATTGTGAGAGATAAAGTCAGAATTACAAGTTATAAAGTCAGAATTATGAGTTATAAAGTCAGAATTGTGAGTTATAAAGTCAGAATTGCGAGATATAAATTCAGAATTACGAAATATAAAGTCAGAATTATGAGATATAAAGTCAGAATTGCGAGTTATAAAGTCAGAATTGTGAGAGATAAAGTCAGAATTGTGAGTTATAAAGTCATAATTACAAGTTATAAAGTCAGAATTATGAGTTATAAAGTCAGAATTGTGAGTTATAAAGTCAGAATTGTGAGTTATAAAGTCAGAATTGCGAGTTATAAAGTCAGAATTGCGAGTTATAAAGTCAGAATTGTGAGAGATAAAGTCAGAATTACAAGTTATAAAGTCAGAATTATGAGTTATAAAGTCAGAATTGTGAGTTATAAAGTCAGAATTGCGAGAGATAAAGTCAGAATTGTGAGAGATAAAGTCAGAATTGTGAGTTATAAAGTCAGAATTGTGAGAGATAAAGTCAGAATTGTGAGTTATAAAGTCAGAATTGTGAGAGATAAAGTCAGAATTGTGAGAGATAAAGTCATAATTACAAGTTATAAAGTCAGAATTACGAGTTATAAAGTCAGAATTGCGAGTTATAAAGTCAGAATTGTGAGTTATAAAGTCAGAATTACGAGATAAAAAGTCAGAATTGCGAGATATAAAGTCAGAATTGCGAGTTATAAAGTCAGAATTGTGAGTTATAAAGTCAGAATTGTGAGAGATAAAGTCAGAATTGTGAGAGATAAAGTCATAATTACAAGTTATAAAGTCAGAATTACGAGTTATAAAGTCAGAATTGCGAGTTATAAAGTCAGAATTGTGAGTTATAAAGTCAGAATTACGAGATAAAAAGTCAGAATTGCGAGATATAAAGTCAGAATTGCGAGTTATAAAGTCAGAATTATGAGTTATAAAGTCAGAATTACAAGATATAAAGTCAGAATTACGAGATATAAAATCAGAATTACTAGATATAAAGTCAGAATTGTGAGATATAAAGTCAGAATTATGAGTTATAAAGTCAGAATTATGAGTTATAAAGTCAGAATTGTGAGAGATAAAGTCAGAATTACAAGTTATAAAGTCAGAATTACGAGATATCAAGTCAGAATTGCGAGTTATAAAGTCAGAATTGTGAGAGATAAAGTCAGAATTACAAGTTATAAAGTCAGAATTGTGAGAGATAAATTCAGAATTACAAGTTATAAAGTCAGAATTACAAGATATCAAGTCAGAATTGCGAGTTATAAAGTCAGAATTGTGAGAGATAAAGTCAGAATTACAAGTTATAAAGTCAGAATTACAAGTTATAAAGTCAGAATTACAAGATATCAAGTCAGAATTGTGAGATATAAACAATTCTGAGGAAAAAAGTGAGAATTGCGACTATACCTTGCAATATAGTCTCAATTCTGAGAAGTCAGAATTGCAACTTTAAATCTCACAATTGTGAGAGTCAGAATTGTGAGATAAAAAGTCGCAGTTACCTTTTTTATTTATTTATTTAGTGGTGAAAACAAGCTTCCATATCATACAGTTTTGGAACGACTTGACAGAATGTTAATTTTTAGGTGAACTCTCCCTTTAAGCAAAAGTTTCTCAATTTGCTCTCAATTTAATCTTGTTGCTGTCTAGTAGAAACAAGTGACATAATGAGATCTCATTTGGCATTTTTCTTGGTTTAGTCTCTGGAATTTAAATAAAAAACACTTGTAAATAGTACAACGTTCTCCATTAGGCCAATGAACACATGGCTTCCCAAACACTCTGTGTAGCCAGTGCGAAGGCACCAAACGGTGGGCGTTCTCTGTAAACACACGTCTACGAAAACATCCGCTGTCTCTTATGCGCCTACTTCCTGGTTTGTGTGTCAAGCTCAGCTGTTGTGCCCTCCCAGATAGTGGGTGGCCGTCATCGTAAATGATGTCTGAAAATGCCTGTGTTTATTTGACCATCACAAATATTGTACGAGCTTGCCTCATTCGGTTAGGCCCTAAGCCAAGTGGTTTCTAATGAAAACCAGACAGAAGGGCCGGCCTGAAAACTATAAAAAACAGTCGTGCAGAGACGCATACCCTCCACTAGAGGACAATGACCCTCTACTGCCAAACCGTAACTACTGCTTTCAGATCTCGGCAGGCAGAAATCAGTTCCTTTTGTTCTCAACCGCACACACAAAGATCACATCTGCCATTTTAACTTTAACCCCAGAGGAATGTTGAGTACATCATGGAATATTGTCAAATTCTAGTTTTCTGAGCTAAATGTTTTTAGTTGAACTAGCTTGTGCTTCCTAAGCCAGGGATTATTCAGAAGCATTAAAGTTCAGTGTGTGAATGAATGTGCACCAATAATGTGATTATGTCCAGTAATCAGAGTAAGACGTTTACATGCCACAAACAAACCTCTTCACTCCTGTTTACATGCAATTTTTATTATTCTGATTATTCATTAAGAATTGTGTTATTTTTTACTGGCATTATTCACACACCCCAATGCACAGTACAAATGATAAACTCACATAGGTGCAGGGTTGCCAGGTTTTCACAACAAAACCCGCCCAGTTCAAAACTAGCCCAATCGTGTTTCAAGGAGAGGTTCTCCAGTAATCCCATGGATTGTTTTAACCCAGCAAATGGGTTGTTGTAACCCAGCAAATGGGTTGTTATAACTCAGCGAATGGGTTGTTTTAACCCAGCAGTTAGGTTGTTTTAACTCAGCAATTGGGTTGTTTTAACCCAATAAATGGTTTGTTTTAACCCAGCAGTTGGGTTGTTTTAACCCAATAAATGTTTTTTTTTAACCCAGCAGTTGGGCTGTTTTATCTCAGCAATTGGGTTGTTTTAACCCAATGAATGGTTTGTTTTAACCCAGCGAATTGGTTGTTTTAACCCAATGAATGGTTTGTTTTAACCCAGCGAATGGGTTTTTTAACCCAATGAATGGGTTCTTTAAACCCAGCGAATGGGTTGTTTTAACCCAATGAATGGATTATTTTAACCCATCAATTGGGTTGTTTTAACACAACAAATGGTTTGTTTTAACCCAGCATTTGGGTTGTTTTAACCCAATGAATGGTTTGTTTTAACCCAGCAGTTGGGTTGTTTTAACTCAGCAGTTGAGTTGTATTAACCCAATAAATGGTTTGTTTTAACCCAGCAGTTGGGTTGTTTTAACTCAGCAATTGGGTTGTTTTAACCCAATGAATGGTTTGTTTTAACCCAGCAGTTGGGTTGTTTTAACTCAGTAATTGGGTTGTTTTAACCCAATAAATGGTTTGTTTTAACCCAGCAGTTGGGTTGTTTTAACGCAATAAATGGTTTGTTTTAACCCAGCAGTTGGGTTGTTTTAACCCAATAAATGGTTTGTTTTAACCCAGCAGTTGGGTGTTTTAACCCAATGAATGGTTTGTTTTAACCCAGCAGTTGGGTTGTTTTAACCCAGCAGTTGGGTTGTTTTAACTCAGCAATTGGGTTGTTTTAACACAATAAATGGTTTGTTTTAACCCAGCAGTTGGGTTGCTTTAACTCAGCAATTGGGTTGTTTTAACCCAATGAATGGTTTGTTTTAACCCAGCAGTTGGGTTGTTTTAACTCAGCAATTGGGTTGTTTTAACCCAATAAATGGTTTGTTTTAACCCAGCAGTTGGGTTGTTTTAACTCAGTGAATGGGTTGTTTTAACCCAGCAATTGGGTTGTTTTAACCCAATAAATGGTTTGTTTTAACCCAGCAGTTGGGTTGTTTTAACTCAGTGAATGGGTTGTTTTAACCCAGCAATTGGGTTGTTTTAACCCAATAAATGGTTTGTTTTAACCCAGCAGTTGGGTTGTTTTAACCCAATGAATGGTTTTTTTAACCCAGCAGTTGGGTTGTTTTAACACAACAAATGGTTTGTTTTAACCCAGCATTTGGGTTGTTTTAACCCAATGAATGGTTTGTTTTAACCCAGCAGTTGGGTTGTTTTAACCCAGTAGTTGGGTTGTTTTAACTCAGCAATTGAGTTGTATTAACCCAATGAATGGTTTGTTTTAACCCAGCGGTAGTTTTATTTAACTCAACAATTGTTTAAAAATTACTGTATTGCTTCCTTGGACCCAAAGTATGTTGGAAATTAACATGTATTAATATGTTTAATAAATTAACATTTATTAATAAGTTTAATGAATAACAATTAAATAATAAACATTTATAAAACTGCTTATTAATAAAAGTTCCTCTTTTGATTATTATTGTTGCCTCTAGTAATTATGTGTCTGATTTTTAATTTCCAACCTATTTTGGGTTCATTTTAAGCCAGACATACAGTCATTTTCAAACAATAGTTGGGTTAAATAAAACTGCCCACCATGTTCGGTAAACATTTAACCCAACCGGTGGATTAAAACAACCCAGCCGCTGGGTTTGTCCTTTTTCAACCTAACTTGGGTTGTTTTTAACCCAGCATTTTGGTATTTTTTGGTATGGTGTTTTAAGGTCATAATATAGTATTGTGCAAGAAACCGTGCAAAAAGAAGTCATTATTAATCAATAATCTGCCCCTATAATCATCATTTGTGTGAAAAGGCATCAAGGTTGTTGGTATTTTATTTCCACTATAGTTGATTTCAGCTGGAATAATATCTATAAGTACATTTTTTCAGCAGGCATGTTTTTCCACTGAGCTTAAGTTGCATATTTAGGGATGATAATATCTTAGAGACTTATAGGTGGGCCCTTTTGGGCCTGAAGGATCCACCCAGAACACCCTAGCAACCACAAAGCAATGCCCTGGAAACTGCCAAATTTGCATGCACAGACACGCACCTCTCAAATTGTCTTCAGGACATAAATCTAGTTAATTTAATTGACGGACGCGGTAATATCATATGCATTTTGTCTACGGCAGCATCAGATGATTTTCCAAGAAATCCCGACCTTAAAGCCATGCGTTTGATCTTTTAACGTGCCTCAACAACAACCAAAGAAGAGCCGATATAATCAGCCATGAATAGAAATTTCATTTATAGAATGTTTATCAAACATTCCTGATCGTATCCTGAATTCCTCTATGATAAAGCTGCACAATTGTCCCAGAGCCAAAGTCATGTTCACCCTCAGATCTGAGATAATACCATGCGGGAAAAGCTTTTGAACTGCGCAGTGTTCAACACCGTTCATCTGCCCGCAGGCCGAACAACAAAGCCCTGCGTAATCTGAGGAAGCAAGTGCAGCGTATTGACACTGTGTTTTCCTGCGAAACAGATGGAAGAAATCTTTCATGACGCATAGTTAGCCATGTTAACACTGAGTCATTGTGTAGACTACCTTCATCACAAATGGCTTGGTCTCCATTTCTAAGGAAATGATTCAGTGCCGCCGGACCCCACCATGCTTTTCTTTTCTGGGAAATAATAACTAGGAAAAAAACATATGGTGATGGTGTCTGGTGACTGTTATAATAGACGGGGAAGGTTTTTCCTTAAACACACAATTTAAAAGACACATGATGTTTCAGCACTTTTGTGAAATATACCCATCAGATGTTGCTCTTTTAAAGCTCAGGAGACCTAATGGACTTGTCTTAGATGTTTCTCTTAATATCCCTTTGAATGAATTTGAAACAAATAAGATAATTGTTCACATGTACAAAATTAATGTATGCTCTTTGATATCATAGCAAATTTGAGACTTTGTTCTCTTCTACAACTCTTTAGAAGTCGTGAGATTTTTCTCAAGAGAAACTGGTGAAAGCAGACATTTCCATGTGCTCTTTGTTTAATCTCATTGAAGTCAGAAAAAAGTAACAAGATGTCATTTGTGATTTCTCTTTCTTATGGATATACACTATACCATTCAAAAGTTTGGGGTCAGTATGATTTTTCTGAAAGAAATTATTACTTTTATTCAGCAAGAACGCATTAAATTGATAAAAAGTGGCAGTAAAGACATTTATAATTTTACAAAAGATTTCTATTTCAAATAAATGCTGTTCTTTTGAACTTTCTATCCATTAAAAGAATCCTAGAAGAAGCAGCAAATCATCATATTAGAATGATTTCTGAAGGATCATGTGACACTGAAGACTGGAGTAATGTTGTTAGCAGGTTGCTAACATGATTAGAATGTTGTTAACCTGTTGTTAGCATTATGTTGCTAGCATGTTGTCAACATGATTTAACACATTGCTACCATGGTTAATCATTTTGTTAGCATGATTTATCACGATGGTAACGTTTTAAAATATTGCTAGGAAGATTTAACATTTTGTCAACATGATTTAGCACATTGCTAGCATGTTTTAGGATGTTGCTAGCATGATTAGCATGTTTGCTAGCATGATTTATCACGATGGTAACATGAGTTAACATGTTGTTAGTATGATTTATCATGATGATAACATGAGTTACCATGTTTTGCTAGCATGTTTTAACATCTGTGCTAGCCTATTGCTAGCATGATTTAGTATGGAGCCCCGCATATGATATGCAAGAAAAAATAGTGGGCTAAATCGTGTCCATGATTTACTAATTTGTTCCCTCGATTTGTAGATTGTGCGTACAATTTACAAATCCAAGAAACACATGAGTAAATCATGGACATGATTTAGCAAATTGAAGGAATGAAATAGTAAAATGTCTGCACGATTTAGCAAATCATGTGCACAGTTTACTTTTTTCTTGCATGTTATGTGCTGGGCTCCGTAATTTAGCATGTTGATGACATGATTTAATACATTGCTAGCATGTTTTTTAGCATACTTTCTAGCAAGACTTAGCATTTTTTTGCTAGCATGTTTTAGCATGTTGGTAACCTATCACTAGCATGAATTAGCATGTAGCTAGCATGATTTAACACATTGTTTACGTTTTATTATGTTACTAGCATGATTGGCATGTTTGCTTACATGTTTGCCAACATGATTTAACGTATTGCTACCATGGTTAATAATTTTGTTAGCATGATTTATCATGATGGTAACATGTTTTAACAAATTGCTAAGAAGATTTAACGTTTTGTCAACATGAATTAACACATTGCTAGCATTTTTTAAGATGTTGCTAACATGATTATCATGTTGCTAACATATTTAGCATGTTGTTAGCAGGTTAACTTTTTTTCTTGCATGTCATGTGCTGGGCTCCGTAATTTAGCATGTTGCTGACATGATTTAATACATTGCTAGCGTGAATTGGCACATTGTTAGCATGTTTTAGCACACTTCTAGAATGATTTAGCATTTTGCTAGCATGTTGCTAGCATTAATTAGCATGTTGCTAGCATGTTTTAGCATGTTGTCCCAGGATAGATGGCTTAAATACTCTATAAATCTTATTCTAAAAAGGTCTTGACCCCCTCAATAAAAGTATATGGGACTTTTCGTAGTTTTGATCATCCGTTTTACAAAGCTCTTAAGTCAGATCAGTTCGAAAAGGTACAGTGTACCGAAATCAGAACAGTCTGAAGGTCTGAGGATAGTTTAGTTTGTTGCAAAGCTCTATACTGTTTAAAATTTAGTCACAGAAGAAGCTTTAAAGGATTAGTTCACTTTCAAATTAAAATTTCCTGATAATTTACTCACCCCCATGTCATCCAAGATGTCCATGTCTTTCTTTCTTCAGTCGAAAAGAAATGAAGGTTTTTGATGAAAACATTCCAGAATTTTTCTCCATATAGTGGACCTTAATTTCTTCTTAAACCGTAATTTCTTTTCGACTGAAGAAAGAAGGACATGGACATCTTGGATGACTTGGGGGTGAGTAAATTATCAGGAAATTTTAATTTGAAAGTGAACTAATCCTTTAATAGTAGATCAGTATGTTGGCTTTGTCAAACATTAATAAATCTTACCGACCCCAAACTTTTGAACGGGTGTGTATATACCTTATTGTTTGTGTTTAGACATGCATGAGCATAAACACAGCAAGCACATGCTCTTCTGAGGACATTTAGTGTCCACTTACCCTTAGATTCGTCACCAAGGAACAATTCGACCAAGTTACTTGGTGATGGATTAAGTATGTGTGCAACTGTATGTGTTTGTTTGAGTGTGTTGTTGTCCTCTGCTGATAATTGGGTTTCTGTGAAAGCAAGTTAGTTTTGTGTCCTTACACTATAGTGGATGAGAGCATCTTATGTTTTCCAGGGTTAGGGGGTGTCCTCATCTTCACCTGTCCGTTCTGAGGGTAAGGTGGAAGCCGGTGGGTTTTATTTGAGTTAGTGCACACTACTGGAACTATAGGAGGTCTGTGGTTTTCCAGTTGCCCTTTCCTTGCCGTTCGGTGTGGTAGGCAGGATCCATTGACCGTCCTTTGAGTCCTTTGAGTCTCTGAGCTCTGTTTCACAACTCTTTTGCCTTTATCCTCAACAGTAACGGATCGCTGCTCAAGAGGGGGCGAGCTTGTGTGGTTTCTCATTGGCGAAGGTCTGTTAATATGAACTAAATCCACAGCGACAGGGCTGTGTGTGAGAGAGGAGTCGGAAGTTGACGTGTCCTCTTCGCCATGTGAATTGTGGATCAACGCCACAACATCAGTCTGACTGCTTTTGGTGGCATCTTGGGAGAGTCCATTGGATGGACTTGGTTCCTCTTCACCAAGGTCAATGTTGGACGTCAGAATATCAATCTGCTGGACGACCTTCACAGACACAGAGGGATCAAAAACATAGTTAAAGATGTTGCCTTTTTGCATGCCGGAATTTGTCAAGCTCCAATAAAGGACAAAAAAAGCACTCAATCTTCTGTAGTCATTTAATATATATAGTATTCACTGGAATTATTCCTCTCCTCTACATTCACATGGTGCATCAAATTGTCAAATTGTGTTGCACCAAGTATGACGCCAATTGTTTTTGCAATCATATTGAGTTATTATAGTTAACAAAACCAAAACTAAATGAAGCATTTTTGTAAACTGAAACAAAATAACAACTAACATAACTGGAAAAACTGAAACTAAACTACAGTATGTTGTCATGATTAGACACTTCTAAAAGCCCATCTGTCATTAATCAATCATAGTCCCGCCCCTACACACACGTCATTGGCTGAGTCATGAATTGACATGCCACGCCTTTCAAACAAACCAATCATTGTTTAGAAATCGTCACAGACTGATTCTGAGCGACTCTGTACATCATCAGGTAAAGATGTCATAAAAATAACTTTTTTGGCTTCCTTCCTGCATTAATCTACTGACTTTATTTCCTGCTGCAGTCATTTACATCTAATGGGAGTCTTGATGCATCCATTGAAACACATCTAAACAATTCAATTAATGTTTTACATCCTGCACAGTCCATTATTGCTAATGTCAATCTACACATATTAAGCTATCTTTAGGTATTGATTTTAAGATTCTGTTCTCTTTTAACAGGCCTTTGTGATGGCCGCTTCTCATCCAGAAAATACAATATTCCTCTTCACAATACGCTTCCAGTGGAACATTTCCAGCTCTGTTGAATATAATTGACCGTGCATTTCTGGCAGATGTTTGTTTTGGGTTCTGAAGGCTTTCAGATGATGTTTAGTTTTGCTGTTCTTCTGAATACATTCATTATAAAGATGTTTGCTAAGAACACACATACAGTATTTTTCAAGTTTTGATCTTATCCAGTTTCTGTGTTTCTTAAAATCCCAGCTCAAATATGCTGAACCCAAAAATCGGTGACAAATCTTGTTATATAAAAGCTTCCTCATATTGTAGTTGTAAATGAATGCATGAAGAAAACTCATTATAAATAGTAGCCTGTCACCCACAGCATTGCATTTCACTATGTCATTCCAAACCTATGACTTCTGAAGATATTCTGAAAATTTTTGCACATACAATGCAAGTCAATGGGGTCCAGTGTTTCCCAATGCTCTTCAAATGATCATCTTTTATGTTTCATAGGTTAAAGTCAGTCAAACAGGTTTGGAACGGGTGAGTAAAATAAAAGAATTTTAAATACAAAAAAAATAGATGTTTTTCGCCCTACCACGGTACTTACATCACGAGTGACCTTTCCAACGTGATTTCGTAATGCGTGGAGCATCACAGAGCAGTGCAAGGTGAGCATTTGTGCTTAAAAAAATATATAATTTTTATTTTTTTTAGAAAATGACCAATTGTTTTGCTAGATAAGACTCTTATTCCTCGTCTGGGATCATGTAGAGCTCTTTGAAGCTGCACTGAAACTGACATTTGGACCTTCAACCCGTTGAACCCCAGTGAAGTCCACTATATGGAGAAAAATTCAGGAATGTTTTCCTCAAAAACCTTAATTTCTTTTTGACTGAAGAAAGAAAGACATAAACATCTTAGATGACATGGGGGTGAGTAAATTAGGAAATTTGAATTCTGAAGTGTCCTAATCTTTTAAGAAAAATAGTCAAATTTCTGTTTTCTTCATGCATTCATGAGTAAATGACAGCAATTTCGGTGAACTATCCCAATTTTTTGATCTTGAATGAAACAGTCAACATTATTCACTCTACTTATTATTCTCTCCTCACCTCTTTCATCTCCAACTGGACCTGTTTGAGACCACCCAGTACTTCCTCGAGCTCAGTGACCACTTGTTTGATCTGTTCCCGTACTGTTCCCTGGCTCTTCCTCTGATTGCCATGGCTCTCCAGACCTACGCCCCCCTGAGATGTCCTTATTTCCCGCTGCGGTCCGTCCACCTGCACCCCCGAGCGTCCCAACTTGCTGGAGGGCACCTCGGTTGGGAAAAAAGCTGCCTGTCCAGAGTCTGCCCCATTACAGTGTGGTTTTCCAGGACTGGATAGTCTGCTGGCCTCAGGGCCGTTGACCGTGTGTCGCACTTCATGATGCCGGAAAGACACCCGTCTCCTTGTGCAGTGGCTGTTATATGCTTGGACGTCGTCCCACTCCCGCTGATGGCCGTAGTGTTGATCCGACAAGTAGTACCGCTGACCTCTGACCTTCAAAACATGGCCCCCGTTAAAGGGATGTGGCAGCTCCGGGTAATACCACCGCTGGACGCATCCACACTCCCGCCGGATCTCCCGTACACACGGAGAGTCCCACCTGGCTTCTCGTACATTCACCCAGGTATAGCATGGATGCGGTATTTCCTTGGCGTAAACCTGCCACGGCGGTGACGCAATGGTCCTCTCGCCTCCGTCTATCCCCAACTCCTTTGGGAACGGGGCTATGCCGGACTCCATACGCAGACATGATCCATCAACGGGGCCCGGTGTGCCTCGGGGTCCCTGCTGCAGGCAAAAGTGGCAGGAAGGCGTTTGAAATCTCGAGTTCTCCGAGTGCATTCCAGTCCGAAATCCGACTTAGAAAACAACTGGTTCTCTCTCCACCCAGGCCATCCACAGCGTCTGTTTTTCTCATCTGCGTCTCCTCTCATTCACTGCATTTCACAGTCTCTCTCTCTCTCTCCACTTCCCCTCTCCAACTTTTTGTCTCTCACCTCCCCCTTCCTTCCTCCTGGTGCTTTTTCTAACTTACTCTTGTTTTCCCAATGTTCTCTCTCGTTCTTGCCGAACGCAGCTTGTTGCCCTTTCTCTGGTGGTGGGCCTCTTTTCCTTCCCTCCCTCCCTTTTTTTCTCCAACTCTCCTTCTCCTGAAGTCTTTCACCTCTCCCTACACCTCAGTTTTTTCTCCACTGCGTAAAAATTCCCTTCTCAGACTCAACTCAACCTTTCCCTAACTCCAAACACTTCCTTCCTACACCTTCTCTGTCTCTCTCTCCCGGGGTTGGGGCTCGTAAAGCATTGACAGACGCAGCGGCTCCATGTGATTCCCGATCTTTCCCTCAGATCTTGCCACTCGGCAATTAAACACAGCCAGGATTCCACGCCGCCTGAGAGAGAGAGAGAGAGAAAGAGAGACAGGAGGAGGAGGTGGGGTTTCGGACGTTGCTGAAGCAGACAGGATCTAACATGAGCCAGAGACCGAAAGAGTTGGGGAGGGGAACGAGAGAGAGACGTTCGGCCCCAGAAAAGGGGATTTTCGGCATAACTCGATTCCCACAAGCCCACGTGAGTCTGAGAATTGAATGCGCGTTCGCCGTCGCATTTGTTTATGTGAGTCAGCTGAGATACTGGCACTGTTTGTCATGATTCACATCTTGTGACACATTTAATGAACAACACACCGCACACTGTTTACAGGTCTCTCATTTCACAAAATTCCCTTATTTACTTACTTGAAAGTAAACACTTTCAGTTTTATTTTTCCACTGGAAAGAAAAACCACAAATGACACCTACTTTATTATCGTCTTTCTCCCAGGCAGCAGCGGAAAGCAAACCAAGACTCTTGGGAGAAAGACCTTCTAAATCTATGGAAGCTTGTTTCCGCCACTGAATAAAAGATAAAAAGGTAATTGTGACAATTCTGACTTTATATCTCGTAATTCTGACTTTATATCTCGTAATTCTGACTTTATATCTCGCAATTCTGACTTTATATCTCGCAATTCTGACTTTATATCTCGCAATTCTGACTTTATATCTCGCAATACTGACTTTATATCTCGCAATTCTGACTTTATATCTCGCAATTCTGACTTTATATCTCGCAATACTGACTTTATATCTCGCAATTCTGACTTTATATCTCGCAATTCTGACTTTATATCTCGTAATTCTGACTTTATATCTCGCAATTCTGACTTTATATCTCGCAATACTGACTTTATATCTCGCAATTCTGACTTTATATCTCGTAATTCTGACTTTATATCTCGTAATTCTGACTTTATATCTCGCAATTCTGACTTTATAACTCTCAATTCGGACTTTATAACTCGTAATTCGGACTTTATATCTCGCAATTCTGACTTTATAACTCGCAATTCTGACTTTATATCTCGTAATTCTGACTTTATATCTCGCAATTCTGACTTTATATCTCGCAATTCTGACTTTATATCTCGCAATACTGACTTTATATCTCGCAATACTGACTTTATATCTCACAATTCTGACTTTATATCATGCAATTCTGACTTTATATCTCGTAATTCTGACTTTATATCTCGTAATTCTGACTTTATATCTCGCAATTCTGACTTTATAACTCACAATTCGGACTTTATAACTCGTAATTCGGACTTTAAAACTCGCAATTCTGACTTTATAACTCGCAATTCTGACTTTATATCTCGCAATTCTGACTTTACAACTCGTAATTCGGACTTTATAACTCGTAATTCTGACTTTATATCTCACAATTCAGACTTTATAACTCGCAATTCTGACTTTATAACTCGCAATTCTGACTTTATATCTCGTAATTCTGACTTTATATCTCTTAATTCTGACTTTATAGCTCACAATTCTGACTTTATATCTCGTAATTCTGACTTTATAACTCACAATTCTGACTTTATATCTCGCAATTCTGACTTTATATCTCATAATTCTGACTTTATAACTCACAATTCTGACTTTATAACTCGTAATTCTGACTTTATAACTCACAATTCTGACTTTATATCTCACAATTCTGACTTTATATCTTGCAATTCTGACTTTATAACTCATAATTCTGACTTTATAATTCACAATTCTGACTTTATATCTTGCAATTTTGACTTTATATCTCGCAATTCTGACATTATATCACACAATTCTGACTTTATAATTCAAATTCTGACTTTATATCACGCAATTCTGACTTTGTCACGCAATTCTGACTTTGGCACGCAATTCTGACTTTACATCTCACAATTCTGACTTTATATCACGCAATTCTGACTTTATAACTCACAATTCTGACTTTATAACTCACAATTCTGACTTTATAACTCACAATTCTGACTTTATAACTCACAATTCTGACTTTATATCACGCATTTCTGACTTTATAATTCATATTCTGACTTTATATCTCGCAATTCTGACTTTATAACTCACAATTCTGACTTTATATCTCGCAATTCTGACTTTACATCTCACAATTCTGACTTTATATCTCGCAATTCTGACTTTACATCTCACAATTCTGACTTTATATCACGCATTTCTGACTTTATAATTCATATTCTGACTTTATAATTCATATTCTGACTTTATATCTCGCAATTCTGACTTTATATCTCGCAATTCTGACTTTACATCTCACAATTCTGACTTTATATCACGCATTTCTGACTTTATAATTCATATTCTGACTTTATAATTCATATTCTGACTTTATATCTCGCAATTCTGACTTTATATCTCGCAATTCTGACTTTATAACTCGCAATTCTGACTTTATAACTCGCAATTCTGCCTTTATATCACGCAATTCTGACTTTATAACTCACAATTCTGACTTTATATCTCGCAATTCTGACTTTATATCTCGCAATTCTGACTTCATAACTTGCAATTCTGACTTTATATCACGCAATTCTGGCTTTATAACTCACAATTCTGCCTTTATAACTCGCAATTCTGACTTTATATCTCGCAATTCTGACTTTATATCTCGCAATTCTGACTTTATATCTCGCAATTCTGACTTTATATCTCGCAATTCTGACTTTATAACTCGCAATTCTGACTTTATATCTCGCAATTCTGACTTTATATCTCGCAATTCTGACTTTATATCTCGCAATTCTGACTATATCTCGCAATTCTGACTTTATAACTCGCAATTCTGACTTCATATCTCGCAATTCTGACTTTATAACTCACAATTCTGACTTTATATCTCGCAATTCTGACTTTATAACTCGCAATTCTGACTTTATAACTCGCAATTCTGACTTTATATCTCGCAATTCTGACTTTATAACTCGCAATTCTGACTTTATATCTCGCAATTCTGACTTTATATCTCGCAATTCTGACTTTATATCTCGCAATTCTGACTTTATAACTCGCAATTCTGACTTTATATCTCGCAATTCTGACTTTATATCTCGCAATTCTGACTTTATATCTCGCAATTCTGACTTTATAACTCGCAATTCTGACTTTATATCTCGCAATTCTGACTTTATAACTCGCAATTCTGACTTCATATCTCGCAATTCTGACTTTATAACTCACAATTCTGACTTTATAACTCACAATTCTGACTTTATATCACGCATTTCTGACTTTATAATTCATATTCTGACTTTATATCTCGCAATTCTGACTTTATAACTCACAATTCTGACTTTATAACTCACAATTCTGACTTTATATCACGCATTTCTGACTTTATAATTCATATTCTGACTTTACATCTCACAATTCTGACTTTATATCACGCAATTCTGACTTTATAACTCACAATTCTGACTTTATATCTCGCAATTCTGACTTTACATCTCACAATTCTGACTTTATATCTCGCAATTCTGACTTTACATCTCACAATTCTGACTTTATATCACGCATTTCTGACTTTATAATTCATATTCTGACTTTATAATTCATATTCTGACTTTATATCTCGCAATTCTGACTTTATATCTCGCAATTCTGACTTTACATCTCACAATTCTGACTTTATATCACGCATTTCTGACTTTATAATTCATATTCTGACTTTATAATTCATATTCTGACTTTATATCTCGCAATTCTGACTTTATATCTCGCAATTCTGACTTTATAACTCGCAATTCTGACTTTATAACTCGCAATTCTGCCTTTATATCACGCAATTCTGACTTTATAACTCACAATTCTGACTTTATATCTCGCAATTCTGACTTTATATCTCGCAATTCTGACTTCATAACTTGCAATTCTGACTTTATATCACGCAATTCTGGCTTTATAACTCACAATTCTGCCTTTATAACTCGCAATTCTGACTTTATATCTCGCAATTCTGACTTTATATCTCGCAATTCTGACTTTATATCTCGCAATTCTGACTTTATATCTCGCAATTCTGACTTTATAACTCGCAATTCTGACTTTATATCTCGCAATTCTGACTTTATATCTCGCAATTCTGACTTTATAACTCGCAATTCTGACTTTATATCTCGCAATTCTGACTTTATATCTCGCAATTCTGACTTTATATCTCGCAATTCTGACTTTATAACTCGCAATTCTGACTTTATATCTCGCAATTCTGACTTTATATCTCGCAATTCTGACTTTATAACTCGCAATTCTGACTTTATATCTCGCAATTCTGACTTTATAACTCGCAATTCTGACTTTATATCTCGCAATTCTGACTTTATATCTCGCAATTCTGACTTTATAACTCGCAATTCTGACTTCATATCTCGCAATTCTGACTTTATAACTCACAATTCTGACTTTATATCTCGCAATTCTGACTTTATAACTCGCAATTCTGACTTTATAACTCGCAATTCTGACTTTATATCTCGCAATTCTGACTTTATAACTCGCAATTCTGACTTTATATCTCGCAATTCTGACTTTATATCTCGCAATTCTGACTTTATAACTCGCAATTCTGACTTTATATCTCGCAATTCTGACTTTATAACTCGCAATTCTGACTTTATATCTCGCAATTCTGACTTTATATCTCGCAATTCTGACTTTATATCTCGCAATTCTGACTTTATATCTCGCAATTCTGACTTTATATCTCGCAATTCTGACTTCATAACTCGCAATTCTGACTTCATATCTCACAATTCTGACTTTATAATTCACAATTCTGACTTTATATCTCGCAATTCTGACTTTATAACTTGCAATTCTGACTTTATATCACACAATTCTGACTTTATAACTCGCAATTGCAAGTTTATATCATGCAATTCTGAGAAGAATTGTGAGATAAAAAGTTGCAATTATACCCTTTTTTTTATTTTTTATTCAGTGGCGGAAACAAGATTTGATAGAACTCTCACATGTTTCTCCTCTAGAGTTTTAAGAGAGATATCAACAAATGTTTCAGACTGTGCTGAGACACAACCAAATGCATTTTTATGTTTGTTTGTCATAATTTGTATCTTGTGACAAGTTGAATAAACATCACACTGCATAGATTATAGACTTCTCACAATTTGTTTTGCTATGAAGAATCACTATTACTTTTGCACATATATAATACTAAATATTAAACCAAATGATCTGAGCTGCTCTCCACATTAGTTTTATAGTTCTATACTCTATACTGTATGACAACTATAAGCTTGTTTGTACCTGTTTTTATTTTAGGAGAAACATCCGAGGCAAAGTTGAGACAGTGATATGTGAACTGAACATCTGCTGAGTTATGAAAGAGCAGCATCTGATCAGAGAAATTAAATTTTCCTCTGCTTGCCTGAGCGCAGGTATCAGTTCTCCTCAGAAATGAGCGGATTCCTTTTTGCTGACGTTGGTTTGGAGACAATAAACTGTGAAAGCCACAGAGATGAATCCAAGCAGTTTTGAGCTGCCGTCTCAACCGCGTCAGCATTTCTTCACATTCCTGGATTGTGTCATATTCATTGTCTAAACTTGAAACAGCTTAGTTGACGTGGAAAATCAATCAGAATCACTGCAAGCCCAAGTCAACATGTGCACAGGAATTTAATGTTCATTTGAAACCATTTTTTAAATAGGATTCCAGCATAACTCTAATTAATCATTTAGAAAATAAAATCCACTGTAGGACATCAGAATGTATTTTGAAAACAGTCTATAGCTTCACATGTGATTTATTTAAACCGTCCAGTATCAGGACATATTTCCACTACAATAAAAGCAGAGATCTGATTAAGGTACAACATGTAATAGGCTCCAAGATTCAAAAAAATCCTTTAGGCATTCGAGTTCACCCAGTAGAGTCTCATTTGATCCCATTACGATCATTTTAAATGGTGTGCAAGGTTGAATTCTGATAGGAATCCGGTGCACATTGCTTTAAGACCGCTGTAGGGAATTTAGGATGGTTGTAGAAATACATATCAGACCTGACAGATTTACTGAGTGTGTGTGTGTGTGTGTGTGGGGGTACACTAAAAAATGCTGGGTTAAAAAAATGCTGGACAAACCCAGCGATTGGGTTGTTTTATCCCAGCGGTTGGGTTAAATGTTTGCCCAATGTGCTGGGTAGTTTTATTTAAATTATCTATTGTTTAAAAAAGACTATTAAAATGAACCCAAAATATGTTGGAAATTAAAAATTAGACACCACTAGAAGCAACAATAATAATAATCAAAAGTTGAACATTTATTAATAAGCAATGTAATAAATGTTTATTATTCATTAAACATATTAAAAATTTTCATTTCCAACATACTTTGGGTTCATTTTAAGCAAGCAATACAGTCATTTTTACACAATAGTTGAGTTAAATAAAACTACCCAGCAGGTTGAGCAAACAAATTGGGTTTAAAACAACCCTATCACTGTTAAAGCAACCCATTCGCTGGGTTAAAACAACCCAACCTGAAAAAAAATCTCTTTATAAGCTCATAAAGAAGCCAACTAACGTCTTAAAAGAGCAGCACACCCATAATTGAAACTTTATAACTTATTCACCCTCATGAAGAATTCAAGGAGAAAATTTGCAAAACGTGTTTCAAACTGTTCTTTTTCCATACTCCAAAAGCACACAGTGATCAGCAGCTGCATGTCAAGGACAAAAAGACATCATAAGTCCCTCCATACAACTTTAGTGGAATATATATATTTATATATATTCCAAGTCTTTGGAAGTCATATGATTGCATTGTGTGAAGAACAGACCCAATTTTAAGCTCAACATTTGTCATTTTGACATCAAATGTCATTGGTTCCTGATTTTAAATTGAATGAGGTTTGACAGCTGCTTTCATAGTGCTTTTTAGTATCACCATCCACTTTAAGTGTAATACAGGACAGATAAAGATCATATAAATCAAATAGGTTTTGAATGTCAAGAGTAAATGATGGGTATTCAAATGCAGAATCTAAATCTTTGGTTACACTTATTTTGATGGTTTTGACGGTTTAGATGTTCTGACTAATAGTAACGTTGCACCTGTCAACTAACTCTCATTAGAGTATTAGTTTAGTATTAGTAGACTGTTAGAGTTAGTACACTCTAAAAAAATGCTGGATTGTTGACTGAAATTTGACAAACCCAGACACTGGGTTGTTTTAACCCAGTGGATGTGTTGTGTAACCCCACGAATAGGTTGTTTTAACCCAGTGAATGGGTTGTTTTAATCCAACAAATGGGTTGTTTAACCCAACGAATGGGTTGTTTTAATCCAACAAATGGGTTGTTTAACCCAGCGAATGGGTTGTTTTAACCCAGCGAATGGGTTGTTTTAACCCAGCGAATGGGTTGTTTAACCCAGCCAATGGGTTGTTTAACCCAGCCAATGGGTTATTTAACCTAGCCAATGGGTTGTTTTAACCCAAGGAATGGGTTATGTAACCCCACGAATGGGTTGTTTAACCCAACGAATGGGTTGTTTTAACCCAGCAAATGGGTTGTTTTAACCCAGTGAATGGGTTGTTTTAAACCAGCGAATGTGTTGTTTAACCCAGCCAATGGGTTATTTAACCTAGTGAATGGGTTGGTTTAACCCAAGGAATGGGTTGTGTAACCCCACGAATGGGTTGTTTTAACCCAGCTAAAGGGTTGTTTTAACCCAACGAATGAATCGTTTTACCCAGCGAAGGGATTGTTTTAACCCAGTGGTTGGGTTAAATGTTTGCTCAACCTGCTGGGTAGTTTTATTTAACTCAACTATTGTTTAAAAATGACCATATTCTTTGCTTAAAATGAACCCAAAATATGTTGGAAATTAACATGTATTAATACGTCTAATTTATAATAATCAAACAATAAACATTTACTAAATTTCTAATAAATAAATGTTCACCTTTTGATTATTGTTGCCTCTAGTAATTATGTGTCTGATTTTTAATTTCCACCTATTGTGTGTTCATTTTAAGCCAGTCATATAGTCATTTTAATTAATAGTTCAAACATTTAACCCAACCGCTGGATTAAAACAAGCCAATTGCTGGGTTTGTCCATTTTCAACCCAACTTGGATTGTTTTTAACCCAGCATTTTTTACTGTAGAGTAAGTTGACAAGTACTTGAAAAGTTTCTTATACTAAGTACACCCTAAAAACAAAAGTTGGATTGTTTCAACCCATGTGGTTCAAATATGGACAAATCCAACATTGGGTTTAAAATTTAATGTAAAAATTTAAACCAAGGGTTGGGTTTGTCCACATTTGAGCCAAACATGGGTTGAAACAATGTCTTGGGGGACCATCAAAATAAAGTGTTACCAATTCTTTTATTTGAATGTTCCCAGTATAAATGCAAGGGTGTGTGTCCTGTTTGAGCCTGGAATGAACCAGCTGTGTACATTTTGTCTCCGGATCTAAAAGGTTCCCCTAAAGGCTTTTTTTGCATCATGTAGCTTTGCATCTTCTGCATGACTGAACCATAATCAAACTCTAATCCAAAAATCGGCTTTTTTCCGTGTCATATTTCCTTTCTAGCTAAATTAAAAGCATTTCCTGACACAAAAGAACATGTATAATTTATGAATAGTTACTCCAAACGTTGTTGTGACCATTCTTTCACCTTGACGTCTGAATGAGGTTGAATCAGCTGCTGTTCTCGTACTAACGCTGGGGCTTTTGAGAGACTCTCTCCACATATTCAGAATTAGTCCTGCTTATGTGGTTATTTTTGATCAGCCATTATGATTTCTTGAGTGTTACCGTGTTATTTTCACAGAATTATGTTGCTGTGGAAACCAGATGAGTGATGTTATGCGCTGTGTCGATATTTCCCTCCGTCCATTCAGGGAGTCTAAGAGATTTTAGCAAAAACACAGGAGACTTTCTAGAGTTAGAGTTGTAAAAAACAAAAACAAAACTATTATATTTGCAAGATGATTATGAAAAGGTTAAACAAATGACTGGCCATGAGGAACAGATGATGAAGAACATGATGATGATAACTAACGAGCAGAATGTGAAGTGCATCATGCAGCACTGTCTCGTCTTGTGTGTCAGTGCTCAAATTGTTCTGTTGCCATGGCCGACTGAAAAGACCAATGAAAGGACAAGATGTCACCTTTCTCTATTCTAGTGAAATCTATCACTGAGATCGAGGTGAACATCAAGTGAACATCTCATGGAGACAGAGACCGAGAGACAGGACACCTTTCAGCTTGATTTTCTATTGCACTTCATCACAAAAACATCACTGTTTTGAGAAGAAAACATGTAAGAAAAGAAGAGGAGAGAGCAGAACAGAAGTGAGTGGAGAGAGAATTCACTGAAGCAAATGAAATGACAAAAACATTGTAATGCACTGTGAGCATTAACCCTTTATGATATGCATAATCTTCTGAAAATGAATATCTTTCCTCTCTATTCTAGCCTGTGTATTTTTTAGCATTTTAACATTCCTCCATGATTAATCACTTCTCTATTCCTCATTGAAAGTCATCTGCTAAATAAATAAATGTAAATGTTTTTCCTAATTTCTCTTTTTTGAGATTATTGATGAAATTGGCAAAATATGGAAACTCTGTATCACTGTAAAAAACAGTATTAATTTATTCTGTACATGTAGAGCTTTACGTTTGGAACACAAACTGAGTGATTCATTGCTGTATATCCATTAATATTTCCTATAGTTCATCCTTAATCTTCAATGGGACACTTATTTTCTTGCCATTTTCACATTTTGAAACATAAAACCAATCATAATTGTGTTCCTTCTGCATAAATACTCAAATAAATAAATAAATATCCACAGTTAAAATCAGGTTATAATCATAATAGAATACAACAATACTGTACAAATAGTACTGTACAGTTAACTAAAATTGAAACTAAACCATATAAAATAAAATAAACATTAACTGAAATAAAATCTAAAAAAACATAAGTATTTTTATTTAAATTAGTTGCCAATCAAGGCTGCATATCTCATTTTAATTTAGTTTAACTTGATGCAACTAAAACGAAACTAAAAATGAATAAAAAACTTTTGAGCAAAATTACTAAAACTTGAACTATTAAAACAGAAAATGAAAAATATTAAAATTAAAACTGATGCAAAATATTAATAAAAACTATAATAGTATTTCACAGTATATACATTATTTTGCTTTGAATATCAAATTTCCAAAATCTCTACTGTGTTGTATCCCACAATGCAATTGATCTCAACACCTCCTTATAAAAGTTCATAAAATTGGATTAAAAATGCAAAATAACTTTTTATTTGAGGGATGATAGCTGCAGGGCGTATAAACCCATATCAAACTCAGGAATTGAGGTTTTTGAGTTTACGTCAGATTGATTCAGATTTTTAGTTCTGACATGAGACGTTTGGTTCTCTACAAAAACAATAGGATCCTTTTAAATACATAATTCAATAAAGAACAGTGAGTCTCACTGAATTTATCATTAGAAGAACCGTCTTTCTAGATCTCTGATTCATAAGAGAAGCTGCTGATATACGGGAAGTGACTAAAAGGAACGGGACGTCCATGAAAATGGCATTTATTATTTGATCTGAAATACACCGTCTCAGAGAGATTTAACAAAAAAACCTCATCCTTGAAATCTCACACTTTACTTGAAAAGGAATAGCAACCCAAAAACGATGTCATTCTCACTTTCATGAGATGCTTACGTAACCATAACAGATAAATGTACAGATAAAAATGCTTTTATTTAGTTTGGGAATTAATTTAAAGTTAACTGGAATTGTAAAGATAACTATTTTCCAGAACACTGGCATTCACCCATTCACTTCTATTAGAAAAATGAGAAAATCTGATTTCATATAATGAACGCTGCATGGAAAGCTAAAATGCACATCAATTCTAAAAATGTGCATAAAAAACTGCTCAACTGAGACGGATACATTTATTTTTATTCTATGATTGTCTTATAGTGACTCTGAACATTAAACAGACACACACATCACTTATCATGTTTTGCATTATTACATTTTATAAATATTATTTATTGATATATATATATATATATATATATATATATATATATATATATATATATATATATATATATATATATATATATATATATATATATATATATATATAAATTGTATTAAATACAATGAAATACTCCAAGCATTTTGTCATTCCTTCTTCGTTTATCTTTCTTGGCATGTAGTTTCTATTGTCCAGCGAGGGTCATGCCATTGTTTAAATTCATTCATGTGTATTTGGCTTTGACAGGTGGCCATTTCAAGTGTAACTCCATAAACACACAATCTGATGCACTGAAAGACTTGAATGCCTGTTTTTTGCTCGGATGCATTAACCGCAGGGCAGCCGCAAATAAAGACCAAGTTCACATCCGAACAACACGGACAAAAAGCACGTATTGCCATGGAAACAAATGAAATGTGCTGTTTCTGGTTGAAATGACACACGACCCCTTTTAAGTGATTTCTATGTCACGGTGAACTAAGCCTGATGTAGGAGTCATCATAACCAGTTATGCTCAGAAACCTCTGACATAATGAGACGTGAATAAATAGCAAACCACAAAAGAGCTTCTGCTGCCATTCCTGGACAACTGACTCGTTTATCACAGCAAGTCCAACAGTCAATACTTCTGTCTGCCATCAGAGCTATCCTGTGTTTGGTGGAAATCTTCACAAAAGAGAGTATAAATCAAATAATGCAGGCAGGGAAACCAAATATGATGGTGTTGGTCTCTCCCTACTGGACAAAGGACATACTGCATACAGTAACACAGGGACTCTGCCAACTTCCACACTGTAAAAAGTGAATATGGAGATATGATGGATTACTATAACTGACTCTATTTACTTTGTCTTTCTGCTTTCCAAATTGTAACTCAGTGGAAGGCCATTGTCTCACTGTTTTCCTGCCAACAACATTTGTTTTGTGCTCTCTTTTGTGAAGATTTCCACCAAACACAAGAGAGAGGAGTAAGATAGAGAAGAGTAACTAATTTAATTACTTTTCCCTTGAAAAAGTAAAGTAAGGGATAACTCTTAAAGGGTTAGTTCACCCAAAAATGAAAATAATGTCATTTATTACTCACCTGTAAGACCTTTGTTAATCTTGGAAAACAAATTAAGATATTTTTGATGAAATCCGATGGCTCAGTGAGGCCTGCATAGCCAGCAATGACATTTCTTCTCTCAAGATCCACTACTAAAAACATATTTAAATCAGTTTATGTGAGTACAGTGGTTTAATATTAATATTATAAAGTGACGAGAATATTTTTGGTGCGGCAAAAAACAAACAAAAAAAAAAACCTATTAAATATAGTGATGGCCGATTTCAAAACACTGCTTCAGGAAGCTTCGGAGCGTTATGACTCTTTTGTGTCAAATCATTATTCGGATCGCGTGTCAAACCGCCAAACTGCTGAAATCACATGACTTTGGCGCTGAAATCATTGCTCCCTATGCAGGCCTCACGGAGCCATTGGATTTCAACAAAAATATCTCAAATTGCGTTCCGAAGATTAATTAAGGTCTTATGGGTGTGGAACGACATGAGGGTGAGTACACATAAAAAAGTGGAGTATACTTTGAACAAAAAATTTAATGTTTTTTTAATTATTTTTTTTTACTTAAAATGGTACGAAACTTGTCAACGGTTACACACACAATCATGGACATGATTCGAAAAGGTTAAATGGTCCTGAAAAAAAAAAAACAGTCCCACTTGTATTGTTTGCGGTCAGAAATGAGGCATTGGAAATGAATGGGAGACAAATTTTGTCTAGTGGAAGCGTTTGGTATTGCGCCCAAACAAAATCTGACTGAAAGCTAATTTTTTGAGATATCAAGCCCAAATCTATAACACTACTTGTTTAGATTTATGGCTTTGATTTTCTCACAGTTTTAGAGTAAAATGTGTTTTTGAAAATATATATTTCATATAAAAATATAAAATTGTATTTTTGTGTATTTTTCATAATAATAAATTTAAAATTTTACACATTTTTTAAAGTTCACTTTTTATTATTATTATTTCAGCAATAATCTGACAAGTGTCTTCTTTAAAAAGAGACCAAACTTCAGTCTGTGCTTCAAAGCATTCAAGTGATGGATTATGTGGAATATATCTATACTGCATAAATATAATTTAGTACCATGAAATCACCTAAAAATACAAAATATTAAATGAAAAATATTATCGAACTAAAATATAGTTTCTATAAATTAAATACTTTCAGTATACGGTCAGTTCAAGTATAATTTATGCAATTTTATATTATTTATTTCAAAGAATTAAAATAGCAGTTTCATGTCTATCCTTGTATTGTTCAAATTGTTGATATGGGAAGAGGAATGTAATTAGTTAATGCAATAATACTTTTTAGACAATTGCTTTTTACTTTTTAGAAGTAATTATACAGTAATCTAATTACACTGTTGAAGATGTACAAACCCGATTCCAAAAAAGTTGGGACACTGTACAAATTGTGAATAAAAACAGAATGCAATGATGTGGAAGTTTCAAATTTCAATATTTTATTCAGAATACAACATAGATGACATATCAAATGTTTAAACTGAGAAAATGTATCATTTTAAGGGAAAAATAAGTTGATTTTAAATTTCATGGCATCAACACATCTCAAAAAAGTTGGGACAAGGCCATGTTTACCACAGTGTGGCATCCCCTCTTCTTTTATAACAGTCTGCAAACGTCTGGAGACTGAGGAGACAAGTTGCTCAAGTTTAGGAACAGGAATGTTGTCCCATTCTTGTCTAATACAGGCTTCTAGTTGCTCAACTGTCTTAGGTCTTCTTTGTCGCATCTTCCTCTTTATGATGCGCCAAATGTTTTCTATGGGTGAAAGATCTGGACTGCAGGCTGGCCATTTCAGTACCCGGATCCTTCTTCTACACAGCCATGATGTTGTAATTGATGCAGTATGTGGTCTGGCATTGTCATGCTGGAAAATGCAAGGTCTTCCCTGAAAGAGACGACGTCTGGATGGGAGCATATGTTGTTCTAGAACTTGGATACCTTTCAGCATTGATGATGCCTTTCCAGATGTGTAAGCTGCCCATGCCACACGCACTCATGCTACCCCATACCATCAGAGCTGCAGGCTTCTGAACTGAGCGCTGATAACAACTTGGGTTGTCCTTGTCCTTTCCATTACAGTAGCATTCCTGTATGTGATGCAGTGCCGTCTAAGGGCCCGAAGATCATGGCATCCAGTATGGTTTTCCGGCCTTGACCCTTACGCACAGAGATTGTTCCAGATTCTCTGAATCTTTGGATGATATTATGCACTGTAGATGATGATAACTTCAAACTCTTTGCAATTTTTTCTCTGAGAAACTCTTTTTGATATTGCTCCACTATTTTTGGCCGCAGCATTGGGGGAATTGGTGATCCTCTGCCCATCTTGACTTCTGAGAGACACTGCCACTCTGAGAGGCTCTTTTTATACCCAATCATGTTGCCAATTGACCTAATAAGTTGCAAATTGGTCCTCCAGCTGTTCCTTATATGTACATTTAACTTTTCCAGACTGTTATTGCTACCTGTCCCAACTTTTTTGGAATGTATAGCTCTCATGAAATCCAAAATGAGCCAATATTTGGCATGACATTTCAAAATGTCTCACTTTCAACATTTGATATGGTATCTGTATTCTATTGTGAATAAAATATAAGTTTATGAGATTTGTAAATTATTGCATTCCTTTTTTATTCACAATTTGTACAGTGTCCCAACTTTTTTTGGAATCGGGTGTGTAATTAGTAGCTAGTAATCACTTTTTTAGAGTATAACTTATGCAACACTTATGCATGGACATGAATTCATTCTGTCTACTGTAAACCTACTTGATTTATCATCAGTATTGAATGTTAAAATAGCATTGTGGGTTTTGATGTTCAGTACTTCAGCATTTGTACTTCTTACTGAGCTGAATAGCAAAAAAGACAAAAAAATTGAAATGAAATGATGAAAATGCACATATGACCAGGGGTGCACATAACTTTTTTGGTCTGGTTCTCAAAGGAGTACCTGGAGATTTTGCTTGGTACTCACACTTTACACGACACATCCTAAAAGCTGTCCTAATCACTTTCCTCCTGACTGCTCTCCTCACTATGTTCTTTTCTCTCGTACATGGTAGATGATGATAATGACTTTTTTTTTTTTTTTTACTAACATTAATGACAGCAAAGGCTGCTGCCACTTTAAGAAGGAAAGCACGGACCAAATAACTGACACACATCCGGTTTCTTTCTCAACACTTCACTTATGACATAACCGAGAGAATACTTGCCGAGACAGGTATTTTGACATAATTTTGTGTGTATGTTTCCTTTCAAGCGCAAGTAAACGCGAAAGCGGAATTAATTCGGTGTTCGAGCGCTGTCTGACTCTCATCATGCATGCATTTCGGGGGGCTGTGCGCACAGTTCGCGAGTCCCCAATTTTTCCTCTTCTTCCGCTTTTAAAGTCGTTTGAATGTGTTAATTGGCGAGACAAAACACGTCCAAATTACAATCTTTCACTCTATGATGGTTAAATATAGCAGTTAATTCGCGAATCACATGCGTGCCGAACCGTTGGACCTTATCCGTATGGATCACGGATTAACTGCGATCCGTTGCACACCTAATAATTAAAGAACACACATATTATGATGATTGCTATCTTACCAGAGATGGAGAAAAATCCTACTCCAATAAGTAAACGTATCCATGTGAACCGGTACTCAAAAGCGCTTCCCTCCATGTTTTCTGGTACGCATAGTTTATTTTTACCGCGCATGCGTACCTGCGTACCTCTTATGTGCACCCCTGCATATGACAACTCTTTTTATAGCATGCATTTACTTGTTGCATATATAGTGGATTTGTAGGTACAGTTACTAGTTGTTGTACCATGCCAAGACCACCAGAGGACGCAGTTTTATACTTTCACACTGATAGAGCAGCATTAGGTTTGTCATATGTATAGCATTAACTTTTCTAAACTGACTGGACATTTTCTAAGAATGTTCAAATATGACTAGGTCTATATATGTATGCATGAAGAGAGGGGTATAAAATTGCCACAAATATATAATTTAACAAGTGAATTGAACAAGTTTAATGACATTAATGTACACATCATCACACTAGGAACGTATGAAGGCAGTACAGGACATGTGACAAGTGGAAAGTTTACATTTACAGCACGACACACGTAAATCCAAAAGAGCATAAAATAAGACATCGTGTGAATAGTTGTATATAAAATAGATACAGTCGTTGATTAATAAGAGCTTGTCATCAGATAAGGCCTTAAACATGAAGCGTATACATGCATGACATCTTTGTTGTGTTTGGTTGCACTCATTTTGAGCTTGTCTCGAGCATGCAAAAATACAGCTGCTTAGATCTTCTCTCATGAGATCAAATGATGTAGCAGAATTGCTGTCGTGAGTCCATTTGCTACAAAATATTGTAAACATATTATACATCAGCACCTGTAGTGTCCACTTCAACAGTCCGACAAAAATGAATGGTCACTGGAAGGGTGAGATTAGTTTGTGACCTTTATGCATCAGTGAATGGGTAGTTGACTTGACATGTGACAGCCGCTAATGTTTCAACACACAATTAGCTGACTGACATCATCACATCCACATGGATATGAAATCATTATCATTTTAATACACTTCATCATTAAGCTCTGTGGGGGTTGATGCACTCGAAGGTGTATATGATATGCAATGTGATCTTGCTTTTATACAACACTTCATATTGAGCAACTGACATTTCAGACACTATATAGCCAGTAATTTGTTTGTTGATGCTCTGCCAAAGAAAATAGTTCCAGAAGAAGTCATCTGGATCCGGTGAGAACTGTCAGCAAGCTAATGATACAGTGCGAGTGAAATGAATTCAGTGCTCTATAAATACTAGTCTCGACTGCTAGTGTAAATCCAATTAGTGTACCAGAACTGTTGTATAGGCCTCAAAATATTTATAGTTAAATATATATACAAAACATTATTGGTCAATGCAGCGTTCCAGTAGTGCTAAAATACAAGATAAAGAAATAGCTATGACACAAAACTATGGAAGCTTGTTTCTGCCACTGAATAAAAAATGAAAAAGGTAGTTTTCATCTCGCAATTCTGACATTTTTCCCCTCAGAATTGTTAGATATAAACTTGCAATTGCAAGACAAAAAAGTCAATATTGCGAGAAAAAGTCAGAATTGCAAGAAAAAATGTAGAGTTGCAAGAACATATAAGAACATTGCGAGATTTAAACTCGCAATTGTGAGACAAAAGTAAAAATTGTGAGGAAAAACAATCAGAATTGCGAGAAAAAATTCTGAATTGTGAGATATAAAATCGCAATTGCGAGAAAAAAATGTCAGAATTGCGAGAAAATTTTCAGAATTGTGAGATATAAACTCGCAATTGTGAGACAAAAGTCAAAATTGTGAGGAAAAACAATCAGAATTGCGAAAAAATCAGTATTGTGAGATATAAACTTGCAATTGCGAGAAAAAACTGTCAGAATTGCGAGAAAAAGTCAGAATTGTGAGATATAAACTCGGAATTGAATGAAAAAAAGTCATAATTGCAAGAAAAAAATCTGAATTGCAAGAACATCAGAATTGAGAGATTTAAACCCGAAATTGTGAGACAAAAGTCAAAATTGTGAGGAAAAACAATCAGAATTGCGAGAAAAAAATCAGAATTGTGAGATATAAACTTGCAATTGCGAGAAAAAAAAAAGTCAGAATTGCGAGAAAAAGTCAGAATTGATAAGAACTGCAAGATTTAAACTCGGAATTGAATGAAAAAAGTCATAATTGCAAGATAAAATTTCAGAATTGCAAGAACATATAAGAACTGCAAGATTTAAACTCGCAATTGGGAGAAAAAAACTCAATTGTGAGGGAAAAAATTCAGAATTGCAAGAAAAAAAAGTCAGAATTGTGAGAAACTCGCAATTGCGAAAAAAAGTCAGAATTATGAGATATAAACTTGCAATTGCAAGAAAAAAAATCAATTGTGAGATAAAAAGTTTCAATTACCTTTTTATTTTATTTTTTTTATTTCATGGCAGAAATAAGCTTTCATACAAAACACCATCAGAAACTTTAGTTTTGTTGCATAGCAACATGCAGTCAAGTCTGGGACTGTATTTTATCGGAATGAAGGCAATTATTATAGCCTAATAATGATTTAATAAAATATCAAAGCACCAAAATTAGTTCCAAAAGAAACCAAAACACGATCGTGTTGCCAAGCAACGCACTAATACAAAGAGAGACCTTTCCAGAGATGTTTTAGGAAAACTTTAGGAACGCTGCTCGGCCAATCAAAAATATAGTATATGAAATAAAAAAGGATTGATCAATCGCTAAAAATATGACGCGAACAATCGCTATAGTTCTGTCGTGTCAGGGATTTTATCTTTTGGCGGAATATATGTCCATTATTATAATAAACACAACGAAAATAGTTCCAAAAGAAACCAAAATATGATCGAGCGTCTCGTGCTTTCCAAGCAACACACACAGATATACTCGGAGCGAGCTTTCCAAAGGTGGCGACGATTCGCTGTATCACTGCGCACATATGAAGTTTTGTGAATTAGCTTAATTAAATAAGGTTTTACTTAAAAGGCTACTTTTTTGTATTATTATTTCTTTTATAAAAGCCACTTAAGGTCGTGCTTTATTGTGAATAATATATTCTCAACGTAGCACAACCGAACCAGAGCATGTTTTTTGTCAAGCACCCAAACACTGACAGATAAAGTCGAATGTCATTAATAAGCTTGAACTTGATTAGGCAGCAGCTGACAGCCGTTATTGACGTGGTTCATCACTCTCTGTTTTAACTGCGCCACTTGCTCTCTCAGAACGCTCGCCGTGGACGCGAGCTCCGTGTTTTGGCTCTTCAGAGTTTTCACTTTGTCCTCCAACCGGGATATCCGCTCCAGTTTCCTCTTGCGGCATTTGGAGGCGGCGATCCGGTTACGCAGCTTCTTCCTCTCGGCCTTGATGCGCTCCTGCGTGTCCATGTCAATGGGGGAGAGCGGCGGACTGTCGCCGAAGCTCTGCATGTCCGGCACGGTCTGCGGCTCGTCCTTAAGCAGCTGCTGCTGCTGCTGCTGCGCGGCCATCGGGTGCGCGGGCGGCGGCGGTGGGAACGGAATGGTGTCCGTGGAATAGTTCACCGTGGTACTTCCGTACGTGCTCAAGTTCGTATACACGGGCAGGTCCGTGGGCAAGGCGAGGCTACTGCTGCTGGCGAGTCTGTTGAGCGTCGGCGGAACGCACGGGCCACCGTTCAGCTGGTTCTGCTTGTGAAGGTCCTCCAGGGCTTTGACGAAGCCCTCCGCGAACTCCTGCTCGTCGCTCACCGACTTCGGGTAGACGAACTGGGAGGTCGGTGTGGTGGTCACCATCCCGTTGGACTGGATGATCAGCCTCTCCAGCTCTGGAGACGCCAACTTGAGGAGCCCCAAATCGGGTGAATTAAGAATTCCCTCAGCATCCCTTAAATCTGGCTTGAGGTTGGAGCTGTTCTGGTCGTCCAGGTTTAAACTCATGTCTTTCTTCATCATTCTTCTTGATATTCCTCGGATATCCTCGTCTGGGTAAAGGCTTGTTCCCATCCTACACCCAGTGAAAGGGTGAGCTGGGCTCCAGACGACCCATTGCGTATTGCGCAAAAGTATTCTTATTTCGTTTATTTCTATTTCCTTGTCTTTCTTTTGGTGTTGTTTTACGATATTGTTGTCTCTCCGTAGCGCGAGAGGTGTTCTCTATGGGCGTCAGTACGCATTTGCAAGTTTTCTATCCCTAAAAATTCCATTATGTCACTTTAGAACGCTCAGATTGGCCAAAGATGACGTTTTCTTCCGGTTTGATTTGCATAAGGGGCTGCGCTCGCTGCTGTCGCCACAGAGACGGAGAGTAAACGGCAAACAGTGCGGTGCATTGTGGGTTGATGTCATAGCGAACGTAGAGAGCGCGCGAGGGTGGGGAAACGAGGCAGCCTGGCAGAAAATGTTCCCTTATTTTTGAACATGTTGAAGGTCTTTGGATGCTTGATCGAGTGTTCCACTCTGGGTTTTTATCTTATGGAATAATCCACACTTGTGTAAGAGAAAGAGAAACGAATATTTCTTATTCGTTTTATGAATCCCAAGTTTTAACTTTATTTACCTGTTTTGTTCCCAGACTTGTGGATCCCTCACACAATGGAGAGCTCATTAATATTTAAGTTTTATTGTTAACAATGAGATTATGTGGTTTTTATAAACTATTAACACTGCTTTTGTCATTTTTTTTACAAGATGTAAAAGTTAAGCAAAATTTCGGTTTTACCGAATGATATTTTTATTTTTATTTTTTTTCAAACAATTCTAACGGCCGATATATATCTAGCTACCAAACATACAATCAATCATGTTAAACTTAGTACAAGTTTTTAAAATATTACAACATTTTCCACGTTTTATAGCGGTTGCACCGAATGACCTGATGTTTCGGGAAATTCGTATGATCAAGTGAAAACAACATGAATTTTTCAAATAGTTAATTTGCTTCATGACTATGTGGTCCTTTGCAGGTGTCTGAATGATGTCACATCCTGTCACATGATATTGACCGCATGACTTGATCCAAAAGGGTCCTTTTATATCGGTATCTCCGAATGACATCAATGAAATTCATTTTTCCGGACATTTTTTCTCATAACAAATCAACGATTTCTATGCATTTTGCACTATGTTGATATATGATGTTATAAAATTATGCCAGAATAAAAAAATATATACATTTATTACATTTTAAGATATTTTAATCACAAATGAAATGGCTTTATTGACCTTTGGATGGTTAAACCGAATGACCTTTTGACACTCTAAAATCTTTAAAATACCTTTTTATATGTAGCAAAATATAATTAAAACCTTCTGTATTCAATAAAAGAGATCTAGTTGTACTACCTTACATACTTTGGATGTTATATCTTTGTTTTTTATTATTAAAGCCTTTGGACAAAATATTTTTGTAATGTAGCCTATGTATTTTGCATTGTAGTAGTCATGTGACATACGAAGACAGTATTACAATATTTGATGAATATTTTAGTTTTTTCAGATATATGACATAATGGATATAGCCAGATTTATTGTTCTGAAAGAAGATACTCCAAATAATTTGCTTTTCAATGCATTTAAAGTCTTGGTTGCGAGACCTAGATATGTGTTGCATAACGTACAGTTGAATAGGTTGTCAGAACTCACTGTATATATGAGACTAAATGTGGATTTGTTGCAGTTCAGTTTAGTCGAACACATATTTCTTTTATTTCTCATATGTTATAATGAGCTTGTTATTTATCTTTAGTTTATTTTATGCATTACTGCAAAATATAAATAGTTGCAACAAAACATTTCTGTAGTTTTTTTTTGTCTTTTGAGATTATCACTTTGCAAATATCACTTAATGAAGGGAAGGGAACATGGCCACTTTATTTAGAAATCATAGTCTTTAGGGATGTGACGATGCTTTGAAGTGAAATTGAATTCATGAATTGAATTAGCTGCTTTGGCGAGCCGTAGGATTTCTATAAATAACGCTGCAGGCAGTGAGTGTGAGAAAGCGAGAGAATATATGCGCAAATCTGAATGGGAGCTGATGACGTCTGCATCAGAGAATAGAAGCAGCATCATCATCCGTTGCCATGGCAATGCTGACATGGGGTCTGACGCAGAGGCAGGTGAATGAAGCGGGGGTGAGGATGTGCAGAGCTGCAGTGCATGCTGCATGAGTGGGTGGAAGAAGAGAGAGCAATTTTTCCAGCATTTTTAGCTTTAGAAACTGCAGTTTACAAAAGGAGGAAAAATAAGAGTACAACAGATAAAAATAAGAGTACAACAGATAGTTATGTGCACAGAAAAAAGAAAAAAAAAATTATATATTATATTATATTATATTATAATATATATATATATATATATATATATATAATAAAAATGGAATATTATATATTTCGTATATTCGATTAATTGCATCTAACATAAGTGTGTGTGTATATGGAACTACTATTTATTTATATATTATTAATATAAATATATATATATATAATATAATATAATTAGTACCATATATAAAATATTCCATAGTATGAGGAATATTTAATACATATCTAATAAATATCTAATACGTAAACCATTAACTTTCTATTTTTTATATACAGGTTATTATTTCAGAAATAATTACAAACAAACAGCAAGTAACACATTAAATTAAATGTGAAGTTTTGAAGTAGAAAGACTGAAATGGTAGATGTAAAACTTAGTTCAATAACCTTTGCTTGGTTAACAACTTAGAAAAATATTTTACAATATTTATTCAATCTCTAACAACAGTAAAATACCATTTATTTATTATAATTATTCAGTCATTTATTATTCATTTGAGCAGACTGATTCTTGACTGAAATTCTCCTCCTAGATCTGGTTATGACCATTGAAATATCCTAATTTATATTTTCTTGGCAGCATTTTCAATAAATTTCCAGCACATGTAAGTCTCCACCTCACTTCCTCATAATACACACCAGCTCAGGGCCTGAAGGAACACTGCTGATTAAGTATAAACACCACAATGGGAAGCCATTCTTTTAAAGATACAGGGACCAGCTAAAACAAACCGGTTTGGACCAGATCTCAGCTATGGGTGTTGGCACACATGTCTAAACCACCAATCACTCCACAGCAAACCAGGTCCATGCATGTTTTGTTGATTAATGTTTAGGCAAAGATCATTCAAAAGAGCAACAGTTCTTTGCAGAAATAAGGTGCATATGCCTCTGTGCCATTTTGTTCATGCCTAACTTTATTTAAATGCAATATAAAGTGCATGTTAATGTTTAACTAGATAAAAAAGTTTGTCAAGATAAACTTTGTTGGCATGAGAAAGCCTGACCAGAGAGTTTGAAGAAGTTTAAAAGCTTAAAGTCTGAAGGTTTTGAAGGCAATACAGTCTATCGATAGATAGATAGATAGATAGATAGATAGATAGATAGATAGATAGATAGATAGATAGATAGATAGATAGATAGATAGATAGATAGATAGATAGATAGATAGATAGATAGATAGATAGATAGATAGATAGATAGATAGATAGAACATATTGCTAGTATGTTTTGCTAACATGATTTAACCGTCTATGGATTTAACACATTGGCAGCATGTTGCTAACATGATTTAGCACATTGCTAACATGATTCTAACTTTAACACGTTGTTAGTGTTTTGCCATGTTAACATGATTTGACACGTTGCTAGCATGATTATAGCATTAATGAGCACATTGCTTGTATGTTTTAGCATGTTTGCTAACATGATTTAAAGAGATATATAGATAGAGCACATTGCTAGCATGTTTTTAGCATGTTGCTAGCATTATTTAACACATTGTTAACATGATTTCTAACATTAATGACCACATTGCTAGTATGTTTTAGCATTTTGCTAACATGATTTAACACATTGGCAGCATTTTGCTAGCATGATTTAACAAATTGCTAACATTATTCTAACATTAACACATTGTTAGTGTTTTAGCATGTTGCTAGCATTATTTAACACATTGTTAACATGATTTCTAACATTAATGACCACATTGTTAGTATGTTTTAGCATAACGATAACATTAGGCCACATCCACACGAAGCCAGAGTCCCTATCCCTATCCGATCTTTTTTTATTCCTCATCTCAAGAAATATCTGCGTACACACAAAACCACTGAAATTGACTCAAAATGATATACTATACATGCCAGATCAGTGTGTGGCGCTGTAATTCTGTAATTCACTAAAAATGGAGAACACTTGGAGCTTGAGCATAAACCTTGCGCACTGTATACAAACTTTAGTAAAGCTGAGTAATAAAGCTTTTCTTCAGTAAAGTTAATAGGCTCAGTTGCTTCTGCATCACGAACACAAGCATGTATGATGTATTATTAGCATGTATGTTGTTGTTGTTGTTGTTGCTGTTGTAGTAGTGTCTGACTAGGGTCGAGATGTGAGGGGATGACAACATCGTTTCGCAAAATATACGGATTGGCTGTACACACGGAAACGCAAGGGTGTCGTTTTCGTATTTATCCACTCTGGGACTCGGTTTCAAAAAATAGCAGTTTCAGGCTCCCAAAACGTCAGATCTGTCTGGACGAAACGCCAATATGATACAAAATTTTTATGTGTACAACTAAACTCGTCTCCGTGTGGACGGGCTCTTAGTTAACATGTTGCTAGCTTGTTTCTAACATGAATTAGCACATTTTTAGCATGTTGCTGGCATTATTTAACATATTGCTAGCATGTTTCAAACAAGACTTAACACATTGCATGCCTGTTTCTAGGATTAATTAGCACATTGCTAGCATGTTTTAGCATGTTGCTGACAATATTTAAAATATTGCTACCATGTTTCAAAGACTTAACACATTGTAAACATGTTTCTAACATGAATTAGCACATTGCTAGCATGCTTTAGCATGTTGATGACAATATTTAACATTTTGATAGCATGTTTCAAACAAGACTTAACACATTGCAAGCCTGTTTCTAGGATTAATTAACACATTGCTAGCATGTTTTATCATGTTGCTGACAATATTTAGCATATTGTTAGCATGTTTCAAACAAGACTTAAAGGTACAATATGTAATTCTGTCTGCTATAGGTCGCCAGAGGCCTATTCAAAACAAAGGTGTAGCTTGATGACGCCAAGATTTAGAGTGGAATCTTGGGACATGTGGTCTCCACCTCAGCGGATGGTGCAAAAGAATAGGGATTGGAGTCGGGAAGAAATCATGTTCATGGATGCTATTATTTATGTTACTGTAGTATGAAGTGCGAGTGTTGTGGAGCTGAACGAGGAGCTGGAGTGATTGCACAACACACACCTCATGAGCAGCGGGACTTTTATTATGACACAGTCATAAGCTTCCGCTTTTCCGGTCATGAGTATGAGGTAACGCAGCTCTGTTTATCATATTAGATACATTTGAGAGTGTTGAAAATGATGTTATAACGTTACTCTGTGCGTTCACTCGCCGGCTGCTGTGAGACACTGTTAAACACTGCAGTAAGATAGATCGATTTTACAATATCAGATTAAATGCTGGATGGCTTGTTGATAAATGGCATGCAATTAATTATAAACGTATTGTATGATGGAGAAAATTCTGTATTATTGTTACTAAAAATAAAGCTGCATCTGATTATGCTATGTTAGCTACTTGACAAAATAGTGTTTTTCTCTGAGGCATGGTAAAGCATGGTACTCGCAAAACATCAAGAAAATTAGATTTAAACAATAAGACTAAACGTGTTGAGCTATATAACAATAATTAGTTTTCTGTCTGTAAATATATCAAAACAGTTGTTCCCTTGTCTATTGAAACATGTAATATATTAAAGCGTCTTTGGTGTTTTCATGGTTTCTACAAAAATAAAACCGGAAACCGAGGGTAACGCGGATATGACGCCATTGACGGGCGACTCCTCACACGTCCCGGAGCCTTGGTTAAAATTGCAATTTTCTCACGATTTAAAAATAGTTGGAAACATTTGGGATATTGTAAGTACTCAAGTGAACAAAACAAAATATGTAACACTGGCCTAGTGGTTTTTGGATATTTTACTGCAAAAATATTACATATTGCACATTTAACACATTCCAAGCATGTTGCTGACATGAATTAGCACATTGCTAGCATGTTTTAGCATGTTTCTAACATGAATTAACACATTGCTAGCATATTTTAGCATGCCGCTGGCATGAATTAGCATATTGCTAGCATTTTTACCATGATTTAATAGAGATAGATAGATAGATAGATAGATAGATAGATTAGATAGATAGATAGATAGATAGATAGATAGATAGATAGATAGATAGATAGATAGACAGATAGATAGATAGATAGATAGATAGATAGATAGGAGGACATGCATTTACAAATTTAGTCTCAAAATTATAAAAATCTGAAGTAGCAGATCATCAGAACGTTGGCTTTCTCAAGCCAACATAATTATTAAGATAATAAGTGTACAACATAGGCATTTATATAATGTTCTTCAAGTGTTTATATAAAGTGTTGAAAGGTTTTTTTGTTTTGTTTTTAAGTAACTGAATCATTCACGAGGATAAACACAGCCAGAGCGAGCGAAGAATCCAGAGCAACAGATGGCGCTGTTGTCCACCGGTTCCTCAAATCTGAGTTCAGACAGAGCGAGAGGAAGAGTCATCATGATGTGTGTTTATGTCAGTGTGTGAAGATCTCCTCTGATGATCTTTATTCTGCTCTTCCTTGAAACTCGCTCGTTTGACAGTGATGGAGCAGAAGAAGACGGTTATCGTGACAGGTAAAATAATGAAAGCCTTCTCCGCGGAAACAGGAATGTTTTGATTGATCATGTGGTTTTTGTTTCAGTTTTAAGAGTTTTTCTAGTGACAGTCTGCTTCTGTTAGTCTTATTATTATAATCGATTTCATGCCGCACAAATGATCAATATTTAAAACGGAAAGTCATTTGGAGTTAAATGTAAGAATGAAATGCATAAAACATCTGTTTATCTCGATGTAACATCACTAACAAAAGAATCGGAAAGTATCGTAGTGTACATTTTGAACACTGTGTTCTTTTCTTTTCTACAGTTACTGTATTTTATTATTACTATGATAATATGATTACCATATTAATACAAAGTTTCATTTTCAATTTTTATATTTACCATAGTACTACCATGTTTTGGGACATCTACTGTACTGCATATGTTAAATTATGTTTGTTTGGACATTTACTACAGTACTTTACTATGGTATTCTCTGAAGTATTTAGAGACTGTATATTGTTTAGTATCATTTATAGTTTCTATTAATATTTATACATCGTATATTTTATATAAAGCTTCAGTAATGTTGATATTTTAATACTTTTATTTGATATTTTCAGTTTCACATTTTTAGTAATTTTATGTTTTTTTATATTATTATTGTTTAAATTTATTTTTATTTTAATAATAATTTTTATTTATTTCCAGTTAGTTATAGTCAAGGCAACATTTCTGATTTTTGTTTAGATTTTTTTATCTAATATTTATATTTTGTTTCATTATTTATATTAATCTATTTATTATTAATAATATTTTCAGTTTTACATTTTTAGAAATTTCATGTTTTTTATATTATTATTATTATTATTGTTTTAATTTATTTTTATTTTAGTTTTTATTTATTTTAGTGCTTCACATTAAACTTGTTTAAGTTAGTCAAGGCAACATTTCTGTTTAAAAAAATGTTTTAATCTAATATTTATATTTAGTTTCATTATTTATATTAATTTATTATAAAAATATATATATATATATATATATATATATATATATATATATATATATATATATATATATATATATATAAATATTTTAATTAACAGATTTGTTCTTAATAGTTTTAGTTTTATTATAATAACCATGTTTGTTGTATATGGCTGTATAATCATTCAGTACTATAATATAAAGCAAAATGGAATTACTGTCTGATTTCCATCATCATTGCTCATTTAAATTAAATCTTATAATCATGCTAATTTTTCCTGATTGAGTTGATGATAAAAATATAGAGATATAATAATGAATATCTGTCCTTTGTGCAGTGAAGTAAATAATAAAGTTGCTTGGTTCTGTATTTGTACTGTAACTGTACAGGTTATTGATGGCGACATCTCATCTGAAACTTAAATGCGGTTACTGATTAAATCCAGTCTTAGACTCTGGACTGCAAGGTTTAGGTTTGCTGACTCCAGCTTGAAAACCTATTAGACTGAGTTTAAAGGGTGTAACGGCTATAAAAGAGAAGTTGATGATAATGTACAGTCATCTGAAGCCGAGAAGTCATGTTTCACCTTTAATATTGGGTAATAATTACTGCCTGTTTGCATATTATTCTGCTGATCATACAGCTTCTTACCAAATAAATAAATAAATACATGGACATTAAATATTGATTTGAGTTGAAATGTGAGAAGAAACAAGTGTTATGACTGTAGAATGACAGAAGCCAGTGTGTGTATATATGTATATATATATATTCTCTATATATATTCTCTATGTTTCTGTAGGTTTCGAACCGTTTGGTGAACATGCGGTCAATGCCAGCTGGGTGGCAGTACAGGTATGATATTTGCACCTGTAGGAAATGAGCGGATCAGATCAACCATGAACTGTGATCTGCACTTGTGTTTGTTTCTGCATGACTTTAGCATAACTGTAAAATTCAATTCACATTTATTATTATTGTGCTTTTTACACAATACATATTGTTTCCAAGTAGCTTTACAGAAAATGCTTGTTTCAAAGTTGCAATCAGGAATTATTCTCTGATCAGTAGAGATGAGTCTATCAAAGTAATGACATTACTTGACATTTGATAATCAACAGTGCTGTTATGCTAAAGGTTGCTAATGTAGTGTCCTACAACATTTTTACATGCATCCAAGGTCAAAAAACACTTTAATTTTCACATGATACACATTGCAGCATCAGCTCTTTTCTCACAAACGGTTCGATAAAGCAACTGGTCACTCTAAACCTGCCTCTCTGAGAGCCTGCTCTGCTCTGATTGGTCACTCTGTTGTGATTGGTCGACATTACAGTGTGTGTCAGAAAAGAAACGCACATTAATCTGAATTTCAGCTCTTTCTCAGCGCTTGAGCTGCAATCTACATTCAGTTTATAGCTCTAGACTCTTACTATGTGTCTATTGACTCATGTCTACTTTTGTTGTTTTTCAGTAGAAACTTTTGAGGCGAAGTTGATGCAGTATAAGTTGAGAAGTCTCCTCTGTGCAGTAACATTTTCTTGTGCAAAATTTCCCCTTCTCAGGAGCTGGAGAAACTGGGTTTGGGTGACGATATAAACCTTCATGTTGCTGAAGTTCCTGTGGAGTATCAGGCGGTCCAGAATCTTCTACCGTCTCTGTGGAAACAGCACCTCCCACAAGTAGCGTAACTTTATCTGCCCGAAAATCATGCGTGCTTGTGCATAACCGCCTGTTTGTGTTGTTTTAAATTTGTTCATATTGGTATAATCATAAACATTACCTGTAAACATTTAGGAACTGAATTTTTTAAGGTGATACTAAATGTTTAATGTAGTTTAGCCTATATATGCTACTATTTAATATAATAATCAATATAATATTTTATATTAATTGTTTATAATGCTTAGTCTGCATGTAGACATTTGGTAAAATTAAAATGATTTTTTTCGCACATTATTTTTTATGATGAATTGTACTATTCTATGAAAGCTTGTTTCTGCCACGGACTAAAACAAATTTAAAAGATAATTGCAACTTTTTAAACTCGCAATTCTGACTTTTTTCACGCAATTTTGACTTTTCTCACAATTCTGACTTTTATTTCTCACCATTCTGACTTTTATTTCTCACAATTCTGTCTTTTTTCTCACAGTTCTGTCTTTTTTCTCACAATTCTGTCTTTTTTCTCACAGTTCTGTCTTTTTTCTCACAGTTCTGTCTTTTTTCTCACAGTTCTGTCTTTTTTCTCACAGTTCTGTCTTTTTTCTCACAGTTCTGTCTTTTTTTCTCATAATTCTGACTTTTTTTCTCACAGTTGCAAGTTTATATATCACAATTTTGACTTTTTTTTCTCACAATTCTGTCTTTTTTCTCACAATTCTGTCTTTTTTCTCACAATTCTGACCTTTTCTCACAATTTTGACTTTTTTCTCACAATTTTGACTTTTTTCTCACAATTCTGACCTTTTCTCACAATTCTGGCTTTTGTCTCATAATTCTGACTTTTTTTCTCACAGTTCTGTCTTTTTTCTCACAGTTCTGTCTTTTTTCTCACAATTCTGTCTTTTTTCTCACAATTCTGACTTTTTCTCACAATTATGGCTTTTTTCTCATAATTCTGACTTTTTTCTCACAGTTGCAAGTTTATATATCACAATTTTGACTTTTTTTCTCACAATTCTGTCTTTTTTCTCACAATTCTGTCTTTTTTCTCACAATTCTGTCTTTTTTTCTCACAATTGCAAGTTTATATATCACAATTTTGACTTTTTTTCTCACAATTCTGGCTTTTTTTCTCACAATTGCAAGTTTATATATCACAATTTTGACTTTTTGTTCTCACAATTCTGTCTTTTTTCTCACAATTCTGACCTTTTCTCACAATTCTGTCTTTTTTCTCACAATTTTGACTTTTTTCTCACAATTCTGTCTTTTTTCTCACAATTTTGACTTTTTTCTCACAATTCTGACCTTTTCTCACAATTCTGGCTTTTGTCTCATAATTCTGACTTTTTTTCTCACAGTTCTGTCTTTTTTCTCACAGTTCTGTCTTTTTTCTCACAGTTCTGTCTTTTTTCTCACAGTTCTGTCTTTTTTCTCACAATTCTGACTTTTTCTCATAATTCTGACTTTTTTCTCACAGTTGCAAGTTTATATATCACAATTTTGACTTTTTTTCTCACAATTCTGTCTTTTTTCTCACAATTCTGGCTTTTTTCTCACAATTCTGGCTTTTTTTCTCACAATTGCAAGTTTATATATCACAATTTTGACTTTTTTTCTCACAATTCTGGCTTTTTTCTCATAATTCTGACTTTTTTTTCTCACAGTTGCAAGTTTATATATCACAATTTTGACTTTTTTTCTCACAATTCTGGCTTTTTTTCTCACAATTGCAAGTTTATATATCACAATTTTTACTTTTTTTCACAATTTTTACTTTTTTTCACAATTCTGGCTTTTTTTCTCACAATTCTGGCTTTTTTTCTCACAATTCTGGCTTTTTTTCTCACAATTCTGGCTTTTTTTCTCACAATTCTGGCTTTTTTTCTCACAACTGCAAGTTTATATATCACAATTCTGGCTTTTTTTCTCACAATTCTGTCTTTTTTCTCACAATTCTGACCTTTTCTCACAATTCTGTCTTTTTTCTCACAATTCTGTCTTTTTTCTCACAATTCTGTCTTTTTTCTCACAATTCTGGCTTTTTTCTCACAATTCTGGCTTTTTTCTCACAGTTCTGGCTTTTTTCTCACAATTCTGACCTTTTCTCACAATTCTGGCTTTTTTCTCACAATTCTGGCTTTTTTCTCATAATTCTGGCTTTTTTCTCACAGTTCTGGCTTTTTTCTCACAGTTCTGGCTTTTTTCTCACAGTTCTGTCTTTTTTCTCACAATTCTGTCTTTTTTCTCACAATTATGGCTTTTTTCTCATAATTCTGACTTTTCTCACAGTTGCAAGTTTATATATCACAATTTTTACTTTTTCTCACAATTCTGGCTTTTTTCACAATTCTGGCTTTTTTTCTCACAATTCTGGCTTTTTTTCTTACAATTATGAGTTTATCACAATTTTGACTTTTTTTCTCACAATTTTGACTTTTTCTCACAATTCTGACTTTTTTTCTCACAATTGCGAGTTTGTCTCACAATTCAGACTTTTCTCAGAATTGTGGGTTACAAACTTGCAATTGCAAGTTATAAAAGTCCCTATTACCTTTTTTATTTTTTATTCGGTGGCGGAAACAAGCTTCCATACTATTCATCTTAAAGCTACACTATAAATAACAAAATATTATTAATATTTTTATTAAGAGTGCAAAAAATCCATCTTTCAAACCTTGTCTTAACCCAAATACACTTTGATTAACCTATAATAATGATTTATATTTTAGAGTCGTCGGGATGATTTTGCTGAAAATTGCATACATGAATAATTTCCCCCTGTATGTCACATTATATCCAGACATAGGGAAAAGCAGCTCTGGATGTGTGTAGCAGAGAGAGAAAAAATGAGCATCGATCAAAATTGGCAAACTTTCAGGGTATCACCATTTTTAAAAAAAAAAAAAAAAAAAAAAAAAAAAGAGAGAGAGACTGTTATTCGTGTGTCCACCCGCTCTGATAAGTCGATCCTCGAACCACATTCAAATCTGTTTTAAATCTTTAAAATTTAAATAGCCTAAGTAATAAATTACTGGTTAAATGTGGATTGTCCTCGGTCGGCCTCTCTCTGTTCACAGAGCTGTTACAGCACACAGACCGTGTGATCATATACTGTAACACTAGTTTAAGGATGTGGGGAAAATATATAATTATTTTTAACATGTTAAACCACAGAAATTAACAATTTTTGACAGCCCTATTAATAATACGTTTTAGCAATAATTATTTATTTTAAATAAAAGCTTATTTTATCTTTCTGCTTTTTCAAAGTTAGTTGTCCACGTTGGAGTTTCCGGGATGGCCACCACAGTAACACTGGAACAGTGCGGTCACAACCAGGGTTACATGCGGCTGGACAACTGCAGGTTCTGTCCTGAGTCCCGCTGCTGTATGGAGGGAGGGCCGGACTGCATTCATTCTGTCATAGACATGGACACGGTCTGTAAGAGAGTCAACTCCTCTGGGCTTGGGGTCTCTGTGTCTGTATCGAAGGATGCCGGCAGGTATGGACATTTCTCTAACACGGAGTAAAAAGCTCTTTATGTGTGTTTTTACGTGTTCATCTTTCTTTAGTGTGTAATGTTGCTGTTTGAGCATGAAAAAGTCCCTCCAGTGGGAGTTATTCTCTATATCAGTGTCAGTGTTTCTGAACTCCCTGAAACGCCTCCATTGTAGTCTTCTTCCAGTAACGAACACGTCACAATATTCCTAATTTAAATAAGTCATATGCAGAATAAAGGGGCGTGGCCTGTTTGAGTTAGTTAGTAGTGTGTTGACACTGGTGGTTATGGTAAAGGGCGGGACATTTACCAAACATGCTTGAAGCACTTGACCAATCACAACACACTGCTCCAGCTGACCAATCAGAGCACATTGTGCTTTTCAGAAGGAGGGGCTTCATGGAGACAGGAACTAAAAAGAGCGTTACTGACAGACTGGGAAGAGAGGAGCTGCAACAATGGAGAATATGAGGAGAATAATCAACATTCAAGCAGGAAAACCTGTTCTAGCAGAGCACAAAAACACAATCAAGTGATCCTGTGCTCTCATCTCACTAACATGACGGTGGGCGGGGCTAAAGTTGCAATGTTGGAGTATGAGGTGATTTTCTTCTGCAGAGGCTGTCTTTTGTCGCAATATTACGTAATAAAGAGGCACATTCCACAAGAAGTCGTTATCTGGGCTTGGTAACAATAAAAGCTGTTTTTGGACTAATAAAGAAGTTTTCAGTTCTGAAACTTACAGGATATTCTTATGCATGATGGCCTCTTTATATGTCAGAAGTCAAAGAGAATTTGATTTCTCAGTTCATGACCCCTTTAAAGGGTTAGTTCACCCAAAAATGACATTTCTGTCATTAATTACACACCCTCATGTCGTTCCAAACCTGTAAGACCTTCGTTCATCTTCAGAACACAAATGAAGATCTTTTTAATGAAATCTGAGAGCTTTCTGTTCCTCCATTGACCACTATACAAGTGACACAAAAAGTTCATAAATAGTCCAAAATTATCAAAAAGTCCAAAATTTTTCTGAAGAGGCACAATTGCTTTATATGATGAACAGATCTAATGTATGCTTTTCCTGGGTAACCAAACAGTTAATGAGCCCCACTGACTTCCATAGTATTTTTTTCCCATACTATGGAAGTCAGTGGGGTCCATCAGCTGTTTTGTTACCCAAATTCTTCAAAATACCTTCTGTTGTGTTCAGCAGAAGAAAGAAATTCATACAAGTTTGCAACAACTCAAGGGTGCGTAAATAATAACAGAATTTTCATTTTTGGGTGAACTAACCCCTTTAAAGGGGTCATATAATGCCACTTTTACAAGATGTAAAATAAATCTCTGGTGTCCCCAGAGTGTGTATGTGAAGTTTTAGCTCAAAATACCCCATAGATAATATTTTATAGCATGTTAAATTTGTCACTTTTTGAGGATGAGCGAAAACGCTCAGTTTTTGTGTGTGTCCCTTTAAATGCAAATGAGCTGCTGCTCCCAAGAAGAGGGCGGAGTTTCAAGAGCTCAAGTTAGCAGCGCTGATCACCTCAGACTCGCTGAAAATGTCAGAAACTGTTCAGCCTTTTATGTTCAAACCAGAGTCAGACAATAATGGAGAGACTCAGGAAGAAGTTACAGCTTTTAGACGTTTCTGAATGGTTAGTGGATAAATTGATGTAGTTGCTGTGGAGTTGATTCAACTCATCCACTAGCATGTGCCGTCATGTTCATCTTTTGTGTTGAATTGACCCTCGTTTGTGAAGCAGTCCGGTGTAAAATGACGGCATGTCAACAACACTCGACTACAACAACTCTTCCTCTTCTCTAAAGCAGCCCAACATGGCCCCGCCCCCTTTGTTATGTGTTCTCAGGGGCGGGGTTTATGTAAATTTTAGGTTTAGTGATGTCACTAACCTGGGAAGAAGCTCATTGTAGTCCCTACCAGCTGTTTGTTATATAAGCGATTTCTGTAAAAGAAAATATCTCCTTTGCATTGAACTTTGAGCGTCGTAACTTTGCAGATGTTGTTTCTGATCAAACAGCAACTAAAGTAACCACCCCTTTAAGACCATTAAAAGACCACTAAATATTTTGCCATTTTTGGCTTGGCCCTTTTTTTTCTTTGCCCAGGAATGTGGAATGGGATTTGATTTTATCCATCTGGGATTAATTGGGTGGTAAAATGTGAGCCTGAGAACTTGTGCGCTCTGACTCCTTTAAATTGCATTAATCCAGCCAGCACTAAGTGTATTCTTTCTGAAATCTTCTTTCCTCAGGTATCTGTGTGACTACACCTACTACATGTCGCTGTTTCTGGGCGAGGGCAGATCTGCGTTTGTGCATGTGCCGCCTCTGGGGAAGCCGTACAGCGCGGAGGAGCTCGCTCGTGCCCTCAGAGCCGTCGTCCTGGAGATGCTTGAACTGATGGAGCACAACAAGGGAAAGAAACACTGTCTGCACAACCTGTGACAACACGGGCCGAGTCTCATACGCTCTTGTTTGGATTCAAGAGTTCATGCACATGTGAAGACATCGATATCTCAACTCGTGCGCTTCCTACAAGGAGCGTTCAGCTGGTTTGAGAATCAACGTGTTTGCTAAACTCAATGCTGTGGCTGAGCACAAAACATTAGGAAAGCACTTTAATGGGGTATACTTGAAACATGCAGAGATATTTGGTATAATGCATAAAATAGACGTCATACTAATGTGAAAACCATGTCGAAACTATACAAAAAGGATTTATTTAAACAGTCAAGGCGTGTCTTGTTTTTAAAATTCATTATTCAACAGATTAAGTTGCAACACTTTACAATAAAGTTTAATTTGCTAACATTAACTAAGAATGAACAATACTTATACAGCATTTATTAATCTTAGTTAACTAATACATTTACTAATAGATTTTTATCTCAAATGTAGTATCTGTTTACATTAATGCTGAAATATAATGCTTGTTATGTTAACAGCATAGACCTTATTGTAAAGTGTTACAGTCTGTAGTATTAAGCGTTTCAAACATGGGTTATTATAGTAACTAAAACCATTAAAATTCAAAATATTACTAAAAAGTATAATAGCATCTCAATGATGCTAAACTAACACAATTTTAAACTTCACTCCATCATCTGCAGCTTTCAAATATACCCCAAATACAGAGAGTATAAATTTCACAGTTTATATTCTCACAGCAGGTGCAAAGGCCAGTTTAAAATTATGACACGATAAAAACAATGGTCTGCCTGCTGGACAATGATATCAAGACGTGTCTGCGGGTTGCATCAAACCTAACTGTACGATCCAAATGTGTTTTTCCACCATTTTATGTACACATAAAGACACCTAAACCTGATGCCTTTTGAGTAATCCAAGGTCTAATGACATCAGCGGTTTGGCTTTTGTTAATTATATGAAATGTGAAATCGTAAGATGATTGTAAGGTGATGTCTGTTTTCTCTCAGTGGACGTTCTTTGAGATTTTCTCCTTGTATTGATTTCATACTCTTTGGAAAATGCTGGAATTTTGGACTTTGTAGAATTTTGGTCCAAACAAAAAAAAAAAAACTCTTGAAACATATATTATATTATATTATATTATATTATATTATATTATAATATAATATAATATAATATAATATAATATAATATAATATAATATAATATAATATATTATATTATATTATATTATATTATATTATATTAATTATATTATATTATATTATATTATATTATATTATATTATATTATATTATATTATATTATCAGTCCATTATATGATTTTATAAAATGAATTGCATATGACTTGGTTTTAATTTACTTTCTTTAGCTTTTAGCTTGTTTTTCTAAGGTTTTTACTGGAATTTGAGTTTTTAATTGCAACATAGTGAACCAACCAGATTATACTGTGAATCTTCATTACTTTAATGTTGCGTTTCCTTGTTTCCACTGATCAGTTTTATTGTATTAAGTGTTCTGACATCTGTTAAAGTGGCCATTATTATGTATACATTAATATTCCCACATTCTGGTGGACACTGTTTTGTTTTCTCTTTATGTTTCCTTATTTTTCACCTTTTTTTTTTTTTTTTACAAACTGTAGCTCTTAATAAATGATTTCTGCCTTATTGGATTTAATTTTTTATTATTTTTAAATCTTAAATTTATAATATGGATGTAAATGTTTACATTACATTTTAATATAGTAAAGTTTGAGATCACTAGTGAAAATATGTTTTGCATTTTCTAATTAAATTTAACAAAATGTTGCATTAATTTTATTAGCATATCATATTAAAAATATATAGGCCTATTAATAAGTATTATATGTACAGTTGCAAGAAAATGTGAACCACTTGCAGAATCTGTGAAAATGTGAATAATTTTAACAAAATAAGAGAGATCATACAAAATGCATGTTATTTTTTGTTTAGTACTGTCCTGAGTAAGAAATTTTACATAAAAGATGTTTACATATAATCCACAAGACAAAAAAATAGCAAAATTTTGTGAATGTTTGTGAAGCATTGATTCTCAATACTGCGTGTGGTTACCTGATGATCCACGACTGTTTTTATGTTTTGTGATGGTTGTTCATGAGTCTCTTGTTTGTCCTGAGCAGTTAAACTGAGCTCTGTTCTTCAGAAAAATCCTCCAGATCCTGCAGATTCATCAGTTTTCAAGCATCTTTTGCATATTTGAACCCTTCCCAGCAGTGACTGTATGATTTTGAGATTCATCTTTTCACACTGAGGACAACTGAGGGACTCAAACTCAACTATTAAAAAGGTTCAATCATTCACTGATGCTCCAGAAGGAAACATGATGCATTAAGAGTCGGGGGTGAAAACTTTTTGAATTTGAAGATCAAGGTAAATTGTACTTAATTTTTCTTCCGGGAAACATGTAAGTATCTTCTGTTGCTTCAGAAGGGCAGTACTAAATGAAAAACAATGATATTTAAACAAAATAAGAAAAATTGGGACATCTTTATCCTGTTCAAAAGTTTGTCTCCATTGTCCTCAGTGTGAAAAGACGGATCTCAAAATCATACAGTCACTGCTGAAAAGGGTTCAAATATGCAAAAAATGCTTGAAAACTGATGAATCTGCAGGAGCTGGAGGATTTTTCTGAAGAGCAGAGCTCAGTTTAACAAGAGACTCATGAACAACCATCACAAAAACAGTCGTGGATCATCAGGTAACCACACACAGTATTGAGAATCAAGGGTTCACAAACTTTTGAACGGGGTCATTTTAATAAATTCAACTATTTTTTTTGTCTTGTGGATTATATGTAAACATCTTTTATGTAAAACATCTTACTCAGGACAGTACTAAACAAAAAATACCATGCATTTTGTATGATCTCTCATATTTTGGTAAAATTATTCACATTTTCACAGATTCTGCAACTTTTTCTTGCAACTGTACGTGCATTGTGTATTTTCAGATGCATTAAGAGGTCAAAATATTTCATGTTTTTTACTGTATTCATGTTATCTGAAATCAGATAGATAAAAATACAAATATTTGATAATCTAAAAATATTAATATGAGGTCTTTAAAACGTAATACATAATATTTATACAAAAAATAGAAGATGCAGTTCAAATGAGTACATTGTATTGAAATATTTTGCATAAAACTATATAACATATATTTCAGAAAGAGCTAGACCTCTGACGTGTCTTTAACAGAAGCTCTAAAATGGTCTGCATTTCCATGAGCTAAATATTTACAAAACAGCCCTTTTCCTGCAAAACAGCAAATCTGTGTAGACGTCACCGGCTTCTGTGCGCTCTACGTCCGTTGCTCTCGCCCGTGACGTCACCGTGCGTCGCGCTCTCGAGTGGGAGTCGAATCTTCTCCGGAATCGTTTGCTTTCATTTCTTGCACGAGCCCGTCGCGCGCCGTTTCCTTCTCTTCAAACCAAAACAAACGTCGCCCGACGCGCTTCGGTCGGTTATTTTCCCGCATCTCTGAGGGATTATTCGGTGTTTTCTGTGAAAAGGCGGTCAATAGAGCCAGAAAAAGATGAGTGTGGAGGCGTACGGGCCGAGCTCGCAGACGCTCACCTTCCTGGACACGGAGGAAGCGGAGCTGCTCGGGGCCGACACGCAGGGCTCCGAGTTCGAGTTCACCGACTTTACGTTGCCCAGCCAGACCCAAACGCAGGGCCAGACCCAGAGTCAGCTCGACAACCAGGTATAAACGCATAAAAACACACAAATGAGCCTTCTGTCAGGCGGCCCAGAACGCGTTTGAGTCCAAATATGGCGAGCTAGCAGGCGTTAGCCGCGCGGTAGCGTTAGCAACGACAGCAGGCCGCCTAAAAGGGAGAGAGAGTTGTCAGAGGGACTTTTGTCAACTACATTAGTGTTTTCACAAATTTTATCTCTAATAAGTTCTACTAAATAAGCTAACTCTTTTGTTATGATGAGGAAGGATGTGTTTATGTCATGTAGCTTGTTTTGGTTGGTTAGCTGCAGATCCCAGGTGTATTTTCGTACTTTCAGAGGGACTTTTCTGGACTACACTGGTGTTAATAATGAACTACAGTTCCATAGCTTGAGTAGGCTGCAGCTGTCAGGTGTGTGTTGTCAGATATTTATTGATGTTGTAAATAAGGTTCTGCCACTGATGTGTGGTGTGTTCATGTACTTTCAAGGATACATTTATTAACTGTTTGGCGTTATAATAAAATAATGCATCTTTATTTAAGCATTTTTCTGGTATTTTAGGGCTTGTTGATGTCAGTAGTTGCATCACACGTGTCTGTTTCGTTTGTGAACTACACTGGTGTAATGAATATGTTTGATGTTTTAGTATGAATTTTTGATTAGAGGGATTGTATTTAACTATATTGTTATATGTCTGCTCTAATAATAAGATGCGTTTCATCAGATTTTTGTGCATTAACTGCAGCTTTGAGAACATTTAAGAGTAAGTTGCATTAAGTAAATCAGGTGTGTAATTATTTGTGCTGCAGTTTTCTGTTGGTGTAAGTTTCAGATGTGTGTGAATTGAGGTTTATATGTCTAGTGCAGTGGATTGAATCTCCTATTTTAAATAGTTGCTTTAAGGAGAAACGTTGTGTTCAGGTGAACGGGCCGGATGGAGTTCTGCCCAACGGAGAGGATGCAGTGGTGAAGACCAGCCAACTTCTGGCTGAGCTGAACTTTGAGGAGGATGAGGAAGATACTTACTACACTAAAGATCTGCCAGTGCACGCCTGCAGGTACTGATGATGACACACCTGCCCTGATCTCACATTCCATAATTGCGTCTATAGCAGTGAGAGATATACTCTGCGTCCCGATGTACATAATATCCATCCTAAATATAAGCATAGTATGTTGAAAAGAGTTTGCCAAAAGTCCCCAGATGGTCTATTATTTCCATGCACACTAAAACGGCTAAAATTGCACACAACCCATTGTGCTTTGGAGGAGGATTTGGTTCAGAACTACAAACATGAATAAAAAGTGTTAAAAACTACAAACATGGCGTATATGTGAGAATGATGGTTTAGATAAAGGGGTTTGAGTGATTAAACATCGTATTTAACCTGATAAAAAAAATATTATTTAATGTTATTTGTTTTATATTTCATCTGCAACGACATTGTGGACTTTTATAAAGATCCTTTTTGTCACTTTTAAATGCATCATTATGCAAACACATGCTTTTTTTCTCTCCAATACGGTAGGAAATTAAATGAAATGTCGAGGATTTTAACCATTTAATTTTAACTTAAGCTATGTCCCAAAGCTTATCTACTTTACCTTTTCTTCACAAAAAGTGTACATGCTTTAGTAGGCGGTTTGGGACAGCAATAGAATATTGCATGATTTGATTCTCTGAGAAACTTACCTCTCATTGGTCACTCACAGCATTTTTTGTATAATGACAGTGTGCTGTATGATTGACAGTTGTCCCAGGCAACTGCGGTCAGCCAATCATTAATACAAACAAACTCCTTCAAGGTTATGCATGACCGAATTTTTATTTATTTTTCATTAGTAAGGTTTTAGGCTATAAATGACTGAAAAAACTAATATATATATATATATTACAGTACAGTCCAAAAGTTTGGAACCACTAAGATTTTTAATGTTTTTAAAAGAAGTTTCGTCTGCTCACCAAAGCTACATTTATTTAATTAAAAATACAGTAAAAACAGTAATATTGTGAAATATTATTACAATTTAAAATAACTGTGTACTATTTAAATATATTTGACAAAGTAATTTATTCCTATGATGCAAAGCTGAATTTTCAGCATCATTACTCCAGTCTTCAGTGTCACATGATCCTTCAGAAATCATTCTAATATGCTGATTTGCTGCTCAAGAAACATTTATGATTATTTTCAATGTTGAAAACAGTTGTGTACTTTTTTTTCAGGATTCCTTGATGAATAGAAAGTTCAAAAGAACAGCATTTATCTGAAATACAAAGCTTCTGTAGCATTATACACTACCGTTCAAAAGTTTGGGGTCAGTAAGAATTTTTATTTTTATTTTTTTGAAAAGAAATTAAAGAAATGAATACTTTTATTCAGCAAGGATGCATTAAATCAATCAAAAGTGGCAGTAAAGACATTTATAATGTTACAAAAGATTAGATTTCAGATAAACACTGTTCTTTTGAACTTTCTATTCATCAAATAATCCTGAAAAAAAAAATTGTACACAAATATTTTGTACAATTGTACACATTAAATGTTTCTTGAGCAGCAGATCAGCATATTAGAATGATTTCTGGAGGATCATGTGACACTGAAGACTGGAGTAATGATGCTGAAAATTCAGCTTTGCATCAAAGGAATAAATTACTTTGTCAAATATATTTAAATAGTACACAGTTATTTTAAATTGTAATAATATTTCACAATATTACTGTTTTTTACTGTATTTTTAATTAAATAAATGTAGCCTTGGTGAGCAGACGAAACTTCTTTTAAAAACATTAAAAATCTTAGTGGTTCCAAAAATATATATATTATATATTATATTATATAATATACTTTAAGATGATATATCTTGTCATTATTTTCAGCAGTTTTTCACCATTTTAATGACAGTACAGACTTTTATAATGTTACAGAAGATTGTATTTCAAATAAATAATTCTTTTGAACTTTCTATTCATCAGTGAATCCTGAAAAAAAAATGTAACATGGTTTCCACAAAACCTTTTCAACAATGTTTCTTGAGCAGCAAATCAGCATATTAGAATGATTTCTGAAAGATCATGTGACACTGAAGATATATCAGTGACACTGTATATCAGTGTTCTCACAGTGCTAGTATGGTATGTAATCATTCTGTTGGCTGGTTTTTGTTTCGTATGTTTGCAGCTACTGTGGCATCCATGATCCAGCATGTGTGGTCTACTGCAACACCAGCAAGAAATGGTTTTGCAATGGCCGGGGGAACACCTCTGGCAGGTCGGTCCACCAATTCGATTAAGTCGGTTTTGTTAAATTCAAACCAAAGCATTGTTAACACTTTAAGGCTGATGTCTGTTGTCACATTTGTTTTCTCAGTCATATTGTGAACCACTTGGTGAGGGCCAAATGCAAGGAGGTGACGCTGCATAAGGACGGACCACTGGGAGAGACTGTTCTGGAGTGCTATAACTGCGGCTGCCGTAACGTCTTCCTGCTCGGCTTCATCCCGGCTAAAGCGGACTCTGTTGTGGTGCTTCTGTGCAGGTGAAATTCACCGCTCATTTGCACAATGCTTCATTCTGATTCAAAAACTGCTGTTTCTGTGGATAAAATTAAATAATTACAGGAAACTCATTATAGGAGTTTATTCTGATTGGCTTGACCCAAATCTGAATTGATGTCTTTTAGACATCACTAAATAAAGGGAGATTTAGTAAATCTAGGTGCTTGATTTTTTTTCTTCTCTCTTTATGGTGTGTATATGACACAACCTGTAACCTTTACAAGGTTACTTTAAACCGTTAATATTGAGTGTCTAAACTCTTTCATGTGTGATAGTGCATGCTTACAGGAATTAATGAAATGGGGAAAGTCCCTAATGTTGCTTGTATTTTCATTTTTACATAATGAAACTGGGCGTGAGTGTGAGAAACTTGTACGTTATGTGCCTCGTGTGCTAACGTAATTACTTTTGATGTACTTATTAAAACTTAGATAAATGTAGGGCCCTATGAAATCTGTATTATTTTTACCAAATTCTGTGTTTTCTCTCAAGTTTTCTGGATTCCATTTTAATGGTTTAATTCAATTTTAATAATCAAAAAGCATGTCTAATTTAATTAGTAAAAACAACAAAATTTATTTAACTTTTTTAGGTCCCTACAATAATAGGGCCTTTTATGTTTTGTTTAGTTTTTTCCAGAAGTTCTGCGTTGTTTATTTAAATATTTCTGGCAATCAAATGAATGCATACCATTTATTTTTATTGATCTTTTAATCATATGAAATTAAAAAAATAAAGTGTCAATTTAAAGTGCTGCACAACAGAGCTTTATTGCATGGAAGAAAATTATTCCTTTAAAAAAATAGCTTATTATTAGTGTATGTATGTATTATTATTATTATTATTACATTGAGATGTAGCTACATTCTACTGTACAATAATAATATATTTTTGGTCACAATTTCTTTGTTAAACTGAAGCTTTATTTTGACGGGATTATGATTTGATGATAGTTTTCCTCAGATGACAAGGTAAAATGTTCATGAAGTGACTCTTAGAGTTGCTCTGGAGATGACGTTCATGCGTTCATGTCCTCATATAGTGAGGCGGCAGAGGCCAAAAACACTACGAGCATTTTGCGATTTATTATTCACAGAAGCTAGTCTATATCGTGATTTGATTTAAGTGCACTGACATACTTTGTATGCGTGTATTACTGCGTTATACAGTAAATTCTGTTTTTATTAGATTTCATGATTGCGCTGCAGAAATCATAGGGCCCTATAAATGCATACATATAATAAAACATATATTTGATTTTTATGAATTATATAAGTTATGTCATTTTTAATAAATAGTTGTATACACACATGCATGAAAAAAAAACAATGCATTAAACATTCTTTCCCATTTTTAACTAGAAAATTAAACCTGATTTTTCTAGTTGACTGGCTGAATTATTTTAAAATGTTTCATGTAAATTTAATCACACCACTTGAAGCTGTGAAACCACAACCGTTGATTTGATCATCTGGTGCTGGTTTTATCAGAAGCTGTGCTTGTTATCAAGCGTGTACAGTCTCATGGGTGTGTGTTTGTTTGTATGTTTAGGCAGCCGTGCGCCAGTCAAAGCAGTCTGAAGGACATTAATTGGGACAGCTCTCAGTGGCAGCCGCTCATCCAGGACCGCTGCTTCCTGTCCTGGTTGGTGAAGATCCCGTCCGAGCAGGAGCAGCTGAGGGCCCGTCAGATCACGGCTCAGCAGATTAACAAACTCGAGGAACTCTGGAAGGTACCGTGATGTACCTCTTTCTTATGGAAAGAAAACACTGAGTTTTGCAGTTTTGACCATCCTAATGTTGCATCATTTTTGTAGGAAAACCCAACTGCGACCCTGGAAGATTTGGAGAAACCTGGAGTGGATGAGGAACCTCAGCACGTTCTGCTGCGCTACGAAGATGCCTATCAGTACCAGAACATTTTTGGGCCGCTGGTCAAACTAGAGGCTGACTACGACAAAAAACTCAAAGAGTCCCAAGTATGAACTTTTCTGCTCTCCAACTCTAGTCCTGTGTAGGGATGTCCCGAGCTGATCTCAAGGATCGGTATCGGGCCCGATTAAGCATATATATATATATATATAAAAAAAAATTTTACTGATAGTATCGGCTGTCCTAAGCCTGATCCTTTATTTTACGTCAGCTGGTGCGGGTGTTGTGCAGTAGGTGGCGCTATGCAACTTCAAGTGGGTTCGCCAGCCGGAAAAGAAACTCAAATGTGCATGCGTGAGGCGCGAGACACAATGAAGTCTGTTCTAGCGGGTCACACACGCATGTTCGAGCTTCCATATTTAGCGCAGTTTTTGTAACGAATCACTCGACAGTCATTTAGTTACTGTTTTTTTTTTTTTATCTGCTGTCTTTATCTGAGGGCCTGTTTACACCTGGTCACTTCATGTGTTTATACTGATCGGATAGCTATCTGATATGTTAAAACGGTTCCATTTACAATTGGCCACATAAATGTGTCTTCAAAATGGTTATAAATCCGATCTTCAATTGCCGCGCTATATGCAAATTTAACGGAGTTCACGTCAACGAAAGCAACAGATATGAGCTGCATTTTATTTATCATCAGCTAATTACAAGATCAAAGGCCGCAATAGGAGAGAGAGCAGCATCAGAACTGGTAAGATCATTTACTTTTAATGAAAATGATTGTGTGTTGCTTTCAGGTTCATTTGCGCGTCAGCTTGATGAAGAGATACTCAGTTACTTATCTGCGGCGATGCGTGTTGCAGTAACTGTCATATCTGACTAAAACGTGTCGTATAGCTTATAACACACTCTCACACGTTTATTTTTGTAACATTTTGAGAGGAGTAACATTTACATATATGTGGTTTCTGCAACCAGATGCATTTACACTTGTCCAGTTTCTACTGGAATGCATCTCAGACCACCTCATGAAGTGATTTGAGTGATTGGATTTAAATCCGTTTTTAAAGCGTTTCGGAGGGCATTTACACCTGGTCTTTTTTTCACGATCGGATAGCTATCTGATCAGAGAAAACACATGAAGTGATCAGGTGTAAAAAGGCCCTGAGATGTCGATGCCATAACGCGTTGGGTTGCATCTGGCTTCAGACTTGACTGACAGATTGGCATTCTGACACTTTGAGCTACATACTTTCTAACCTTATCCTCAACTTTTTTTGTTGTTGTTGTTGCCATTATTGTGCCTATTGTACATATAAAATTCAAGACGTTTATATTAGTATTCTCATATTCATAATTGTGACCACACAGTCTGTTTACTATGTCTACCATTGTAACCTTTACATGTGTTTTTATAAAGTGTGTATATATATATATATATATATATATATAATGTGTGTGTGTATATATATAATCTTATATATATCTGTATATATTAGTGCTGTCAAAATTAGCACATTAACGCATGCAATTAATTTTTTATAAATATTTAACGCAATTAACACATTTTTTTCCTTCATAATTTGGCTAGCGTTATTATGATCATGCTCTTTTTCATGCAAATGCTTTACAACCATTTACGCGCCACAAGACAAATGCGCTGTCTGAATGTCGTTTCTGCACAGATGCACAGAATTATGCCAGAATGCCCGTTTTTAACGAGTATCCTCATAAGATCAGTCTTAAATAAGTTAAATTACGTAATTAGGATTGTTAATTTAATTAGTTAACTAATATTATTTATTTTTTTAGTTCTTTTCATTTTCTGTTTGGTTAACATTCTAATTAAACAAGGGAGCACAACAGTGGCGGTCCATTTTTTCAGCTCGGTTAGTTCTAAGAAAACAAAAAGAATCCCGCACGCTATCAATACTTGCAAAACCGTATCAAAAATATTTTATTAGCAATGTTTCGGTCACATGACCTTCATCAGGCATCAACATACTATTCAAAATCCATTGCATTTAAAATAATAACATGACCAATCACAGTGAAGAATCATCAATTTCCAAACTAGCTGAATGACTGAATACCTCATTAACACCACATCACAGTTACATCCACAGCTATGTTAGTTCTGGAAGTAATTTTCCATTCATTTTATTTGTTAGAAAAAATGAAAATGTAAAAAATCAGTCATGAACAAAAACAACCAGCTCTGAGATTAATTTGAAAATTGACACAATTTAAGCAAAAACAAGTGCTTGAAAATCAAAACAAAGACAAATGCGCAGGATGTGATGTCTTTTGAGGAAATAAATGAGTGTGAATGATTGAATCAAATCCACAATAATATAAAACTATTGACCAAACCATTGTCTCTAAGTGTAAGATATGAAGTGTTGATTATTGGAGTGTCACTGTAAGGCAAGGTTTCCTTAGCAGCTTTTCCAATGGCAGGCCGAATGGCTCTAAGAACGGTTCCAGTTGTATTTCCACTTGAGCTTCGTTCACCACGGCATGATTATAAACTCTTCTTCGGCTGGAATTCTTAGCATTATTGGATACCGTGCCGCTAGAATGCATGTAGTGATATCGCCATTCAGGATTGATCACTTACCTGTGGCCTGGCTTCCAGTTTCTCTGTAGCTGGCCAAACGTGCCATTTGAGCGAAGTGAACAAGGTAATAATAAAATTAAAAGAGATATCTGATCATCCTCCATAATGTGGTTGCTATTTACATCTCATATGTCTGTAACGGCCGACACATTTGTATTACATTCCCAAGAGCTCTGTTATCAGCCTCTCGTTGGAAAATAAAACCATATCCGTACTTGCTGATCCGGATCGGCATGAAATAGAACGGTTAAGCACAGTGAAAGGTTTGGCCTGACGGTGGAAAAGCGGCTCATGATTTCTGCTCTTGTGGTAGCGGTGCCGACTGTGATTGGATGATTTCTGTATTTCAGTATTATAGGTTCAATAGACATGATTTTATAAAGAGTGAAGCTGAAATCACACTGAAGAAGCGTATCTTGATGTTGAGAAAATGGATGGGTTTTTTATTTCTGGAACAAGAATGTTGCACTTTTTTGCAAGAAAAAAGCAATAGATGGACATTCAGATGCGTTTTTAGGTGATCTTTCCTTGTACATGAGTTTTTTTCTTTTCATATGTGTATTTAAAATGTCAATGCAAGTGTTGAAACATTTGAGATTTATTCTGCTGTTTTCTCTTTGCTTGTCTCCTGTCTTTTTACCTCAGACTCAAGACAATATAACAGTGAGGTGGGATTTGGGGCTGAATAAAAAGCGGATAGCTTATTTCACTCTGCCCAAGACGGACTCAGGTGGTAATATTCACTTTCAACATCTTCTGTGTCTACCAGTGGTTCATATTCATCCCATCCCTAACACCGTGTCCCATGCATCCCTCATCGATGTGTGCACGGACATGTCTGCCTGAGTGTGTGTGTGCGTGCATGTGTGTTTGTGTTGCTGTAGTGTGTATGTGATGGATATATATATATAGCTCTATTATTGTTATTAGAACATAAATCCCCAAGATGTGGTTTATCTGACAGTGTTTTCTCTGTGGTGGTGATTTTTATCAGACATGCGACTGATGCAAGGAGATGAGATCTGTCTGCGCTATAAAGGAGACTTGGCTCCGCTATGGAAAGGAATCGGACACGTCATCAAAGTCCCGGACAGCATCCTTTCTGCAAAGATTTCAGGATCAAACTAGCTGTTACACAATAACAACTATTATAATCAACGACTATTATCTTTTATTGTGCTTTGCTCATACTTAGGATTAATGATTTGATATGCAACCACCCAGAACACCCTAGCAACTGCATAGCAACATAATTAACACCACTCAGTAAATTCATAGCAACATTTGCATAGCAAAATTCTCACAAGCTGGCTTCCTGACAGAGAGTTTATGCCCTTTATATCAGCAGAAAATCAGTAGCATGTCCTTATTGTGAAAAAATATTATGCGTTTGATTCTTTAACCGAGATTCTCTCAGATTATGGAGATGAAATTGCCATCGAGCTGCGCAGCAGTGCAGGTGCACCTGTTGAGGTGCCGCACAACTTCCAGGTAGACTTTGTCTGGAAGTCGACATCTTTTGACAGGTTAGTACTACTATTGCTGTTTAATACGTTCGCTAGTCCATTAACCGTTTTCATGTGTTTTGTTGCATTTATGCAGTGCATATTTGCATGTCAATCCAAACATGAATGCTTTTTCTTTTGCGTGGATGGTGTTTTGAAGAATGTACTGGCTTCATCCATGCAATTGTTATTTTACTGTTATTTTTATTAATTTTATTTCTGTTTGAGTATTTAGTAAAGTGTGACGAGATGGGTAGCTCACGAGACGTGGCACAACGTTGAGTTCATAAGAACGAGACAAGATTTTTACACAGTATATTTAAGAAATCCTCAATGATGAAATGCATGACTAGAAAAATAGTCTGCTGGTGCATTTGAAATGTTTTAACTGATCATCTTGTAATGAATGTCATTTTAGTTCTGCTTTCTGAGTATGAATTATCATATGCAGTAAAGGACTATACGCAAGCACTGTAAAATATTTTGCCACAAACTCAACTTTTGACCTCCTAACTGAAATCCTTTCCACAAATTGATCATAGAAATAAAAACTGTAGGCCTATAAATAAAAATAAAAACATTTTTCTCTTAGGCTAATAAAGGGATAGTTCACTAAAAAATGAAAATTTGATGTTTATCACCTACATCTTGAATGCCCTGGGGGTAAGCAGATAAACATCACACTTTCATTTTTGGGTGAACTATCCCTTTAAGTGCAAACAATAAGTTCAACCATAATCAAAGTACTCTCTCAATATTCAAAGTGCAAATAGAGACCAAATTTTTCTTCAAGCATGATACAGAGCTAAGAGATGGTTAAAACTACACAACTTAGCCTAAGATAGGTTTCATATTTGGGAGATATTTGCATCCATTTGGGAGCCGCTTTCAAAATGCGGGGGTTATTTTTAATGCGCACTCGCATTTTACTTTCGCTTTTAATTGCGCATACTCTGAATACAGAGTGGCGGTGCTGAGCACGCATTTTACAAGATAAGACATTTGTTAGACACATAGGCTCTGCACTCAAAAAATAACTCTTTGAACGAACATAAAAAAATCATGGAAAGGATTTCCACATGATTAAGTTGCTTTATTTCAGCATTATGCAATTCTGTTATTCCAATTTAATGTACTTGCGTTGGGTCAACACAACCAACTTAGTTTTTATTAACATTAAAGGTTTATTTTTTACTCTATGCAAAATCCTTGAGTTGTGACAAAACAACTGACTAAGGAAGAATCTATGTGAAATAGTTATGTCCAACTTACTCAATTCAATCATGGACAGTGGTTCCACATGATTGAGACAAGTAAAATCCAATAGAATCAACCATGTTAAATTAACTAGAATCAATTGTGTTCATTTAAAATAAAATAAATAAAAAGCTATAAATAAATACATTTTTTTCCATATACATTGATTTTCACAATTAATTCTTCTTGTTTAATTTTGTGATTTACATAACTTTTGTGATGTTCTGTGTTAGAAATCTAGATGTGATACTGGATTCATCCTAAATTGCCTTAACCAAAAACATTGTAAAGCATAAATTGATCATAAGTCCATTGGTGGCAAAGGTTTTACAATCAACATAGGCTTACAATGCTTTTGGGAAATGCAACCCAGAGCACTACCACAGTGATTACTTTCTTATTAAAGTCATTTGAAAGTTTGTTAGCAGGTCCTCAACCCAAACACAAGTGCAACAATTCACCACAATGCTAACTCTAAAACTATTAATTAACAGAAACTTTTAAATACCAACATAATAGAACAGTGAACATTAAAAAGTCTTTCCATTTTCTCATCTTCCTAAAAACTGCTTAACACTTTATTTCAACATTTACACTCCTAGTTCAGCCCCTTTGCAAAGCATGATGGGAAGTGAAGTCCTGGTTGGCTTTACTTGATTGAAACATGTTATTCCAATATGAAAACATCAAGTTAAGTCAAAGAGTAATCGTTTCAAGTCAGTTTAACTTGAATAAATTACTTGAATAAACCAGGGTTTTGTCAGTCATCTTGTCACTTACTCTCATCACGTGATCAGTGAACTCAACGTACAACTCTGCAGCTCGTGTTTGATGAGCTGGATGAGATCGAAGCGACTGTTATCCAACTGAATTAAAGGGATTTTCTATAAAAAGCAAAACAACAGTGGAGGCGTAATGTAAACATAGTGGTGGCATATTCTATCCTAATTTCACCCTCACACTCCATCATGGCATTATCGCAAGACAGCTTTTCACCTCGACGAGAAATCTCATTACATTTTAATCTTGTGAGATCTTGTGGCATGATATCGTTACACCCCTAGTATTTAGTACTAAGTAGTATTTAGTAGTCACTTGCTAGTATGTCAAGTACATAAAAATAGCTAAAATAGTTTAATTTAATGTTTATTTTATTTAACGTAATTTAAAATTCGTTTAAAATAACGTAAAATAACGTAATTCACTAAAATTTATCATATGACTTCACTAGATGCGTATATTACACATGATTGTGGACTCCTTGTATTACATTTTTTTTTTTTTGTATATTTTTTTTTTTTTTTTTTTTTTTTACTTTATAGCGCCAGCCCTAATTATTGGTAATTGTATGGGGGAAAAACATTTTTAATTTTCAGATGAAATATTACTTGAAGTAGTCTAATGATCGCTGAACCTAGTGGACATGAAGTTCAGCTGCTTGTTTATCATGTCATGTAGAATGCAGAGCGCCCTGAAGACGTTTGCTGTGGATGAGACCTCTGTGTCTGGCTACATCTACCACAAGCTGCTAGGTCATGAGGTGGAAGATGTCATCATCAAATGCCAGCTGCCCAAACGCTTCACTGCGCAGGGCCTGCCAGACCTCAACCACTCGCAGGTACAGAGTTTCCCAAACTCCCTTCACCTCATTCTGCCCTTTGTCTACAAGCTTCCGAAACTCAGGTTGTTTTGGCACAATATAGGTTTATGCTGTGAAAACGGTACTGCAGCGACCTCTCAGTCTGATCCAGGGGCCTCCAGGAACCGGCAAGACTGTCACCTCTGCCACTATTGTCTACCATCTGGCCAGACAGGGCAATGGGTAAGACACGACATAAATGCCTCATTGAGTTAGTTAATGTAGTTAATACTAGAGTTGATAAACACTTCTCATTACAAGTTTGGGAAGATTGTTGATCCAAATTGCTTTCCCAATTGCGGCGGCTCAAGCCACTCTCTTTATTTCAAGTTAATACTCACATTTAATCAGAATCTTTCCGCACAGATTTGATTGTCTACTTACATAATTTTATGCATATCTGATATCAACTCTGCATTTTTGGTTTTGTGTCCGTCTCATGATTTAGTCCAGTGCTGGTTTGTGCTCCGAGTAACATCGCAGTGGACCAGCTTACCGAGAAGATCCATCAGACGGGGCTGAAGGTGGTTCGTCTGTGCGCTAAGAGCCGTGAGGCCATAGATTCACCTGTGTCTTTCCTGGCTCTCCACAATCAGATCCGCAACATGGACAGGTACAGACATTTCTGTTCTTATTGAGTTTAAGATTTTCAAAATGTGTACCTCTTAACCCAGCAATGACCATTTCAGTTTGAATGCTGCATATGTAGATGATGTGGCAGAGATTTTAAGAGGATTGTTTGCCTGTCATTTCTACAGCATGCCAGAGTTGCAGAAACTGCAGCAGCTGAAGGACGAAACTGGCGAGCTGTCATCGTCTGATGAGAAACGCTACCGAGCTCTCAAACGAACCGCAGAGAGAGAGCTGCTCATGGTACCTGTCTGACTTCACTTTAAAACACTAAAGACAGTAAATGCTAGAGTATTTCACAGCGAAATGAAGCGTTTCTAGAGTCTGAAGTTGAGTTTTCAGTGCCTTGTTTATATATAAACGCTGCACGCAGTAGAGAACAATAATGCTTAAAAGCTGTTTTCTTTGGTTCAGGAAATGGGGCATGTTTTTGTGGTGCACTGCAATTAACATGCACTAGGGGTGTAATGATACACAAAAATGACAGTTCTGTGTGTATCTCGGTTCTGAAGTCACGATTTGGTTTGTTTATGGTACAGCAGAGGAAAAACACAATATAAAATATCTTTATTTCCCCCTTTTTTATTAAAATGAGGTTTATTCACTCTGCATCCTCCATTATTTTGTCTCATGTATTCACAAAATTTCATCAGATGCAGTTGTTAAAACAATGCATGCATTAATTCGGTACACATGCACATGCGTGCCGAACTGAAAGACCCATACCGAAATGTTTGAATACTTGTGCCGTTACACCCCTAACATGAATGCACAGGATTTTTGCTTTAAATGAATGATCCATCAGCCAACCCCATGACAGAGACCTGCAAACATCTCATTCTGTCTTCTTTCTCAGAATGCAGACGTGATCTGTTGCACATGTGTGGGTGCGGGTGACCCTCGCCTGGCAAAAATGCAGTTCCGCTCCATTCTCATCGATGAAAGCACCCAGGCCACGGAGCCCGAGTGCATGGTGCCGGTGGTGCTCGGGGCCAAACAGGTATCTGATTGGACACCTGGTGTTTTGTTTGCACAGATGTTCATTAATCTGTAACTAATTTGCAAACTTTATATGTTAGCGCACAGACCTTACATAATCAAAATACCATATTTTAAGGAAATAATTTTCAAAATACCAGTAAATATAACAAAAGGTTTGCAAAAATTAACACTAATCCTAAAGAAATGTTAAAGTTTAACCAGCATGTAGGAAACGCGCTATACAAATAAACTTAATGTGCCTATTAAGCACAAATGTTGTTAAAGGATTAGTTCACTTTAGAATTCAAATTTCCTGATAATTTACTCACCCCCATGTCATCCAAGATGTTTGTCTTTCTTTCTTCAGTAGAAAAGAAATTAAGGTTTTTGAGGAAATCATTCCAGGAAATATGAATGAAATACTATGGAATTGTGTTAGTCGCTTTGGAATATAAGTTGCAGATGAAAAAATGTTCAGGAAAATACTGTGTGTATATACTCTTGTGTATAGTTTCTCTGTGTAGTAACTGTACTGGGTTCTCTCTTTGACAGCTGATTCTGGTGGGTGACCACTGTCAGCTGGGTCCTGTGGTCATGTGCAAGAAGGCAGCTAAAGCAGGTCTGTCTCAGTCTCTGTTTGAGAGGCTGGTGGTCCTGGGCATCAGACCCATCCGTCTGCAGGTGCAGTACCGCATGCACCCGGCGCTCAGCGCTTTCCCTTCAAACATCTTCTACGAGGGTTCCCTGCAGAACGGGGTCACTGCCGGTACGGTATTTTCTGTTTGCATATAGTTCTCAGATGGTTGCATCAAGTTCAATCTGGCTGTTTTTAGATTGTTCAGTATAGATAAATTTGTTTAGTTATACACTACCAGTCACATTAAGATCACATTTTAAATGTGTTTTGATAGAAGTCTCTTCTGCCAAAACTATTAATATTGGAAAATATTATTACAAAATTTGTTTTTTCTGTTATAACATATTTTTAAATGTCATTTATTCCTGTAATGCAAAGCATTATTACTCCAGTCTTCACTGTCACATGATCTTTCAGAAATCATTCTAATATGCTGATTTGGTGCTCAATTGTCAGTGTTAAGAGAATTTTGTAGTCTTTTGTAACATTTTTCAAAGTGTTTTGTAACACTTTTGTTACAGTTTTTACTGTTGCTTTTGATCTATTTACGGCTTCATTGCTGAAAAGCATTAACATTAAAACAAAAGTAGTGATCTGGTGAAAATTCAGCTTCAATAAATGACATTTTAAAATATATTAAAATAGTGAAGTTATTTTAAATTGCAATTTCACAATATTGCTTTTTTTTTTTTACCGTATTTTGATCAAATAAATGCAGCCTTGGTGAGTATAAGAGACTTCAGAAAAAGTAAAAAATCGTAATTATTCCAAACATTTGACTGGTAGTGTATTAAAACAAAGTATTTGTGTTTGTGAAGCCGCATTAATAATGTTCTGTTCCTCTCCAGCTGATCGCATCAAGAAAGGCTTTGACTTCCAGTGGCCTCAGCCGGATAAGCCCATGTTTTTCTATGTGACCCAGGGTCAGGAGGAGATTGCAAGCTCTGGCACCTCCTATCTCAATAGGTAGATTTGAATGTGATCTCCCATTCTCAAAAGACATGCCCCACTCATATCCGATGCACATTGCACACAAAAATGCCATGAGCTTTCCCAACATGACAAGAATTTATGCCTTTTCTGAAAGTCTAGTCACTGGTCAGATTTGGCTGTTTCATCTCATAGAATATTTGAAAGATATTCCATATTCAGTTAGTATCAAATAAACAATATATCTCCTGGCTTGCTTACTGGGGGAATAAATCATTATGTGATGACCTCATAGCAATTCCTGTTTTAAATTACTTATATGATATGATTAAACTTTACCATGATAGAATTTTCAGTCAAGAAGGGCATCATGTTATAGTAATTCTGTATCAGAGATGCTACTAACTGAAATTAAAGCCATATTCTATATTTCTCATAAGCTTGTTCATAAAAAGTCCTTACCAGCATTAGATAAAGCTCATTCAAAGGGCCGGTCTGATAAAAACATTTCTCTGTATTCAGGACTGAGGCTGCTAATGTGGAGAAGATCACCACCCGTCTGCTGAAGGCCGGAGCCAAACCTGACCAGATTGGCATCATCACGCCGTACGAGGGCCAGCGCTCTTACCTGGTGCAGTACATGCAGTTCAGCGGCTCACTGCACACCAAACTCTACCAGGTACAAAGTCCAAACTGCTTTCAAACATCCTTGCAGATGGATTTCAGCCTAAGCTATTGAACCCAAATCTGTTCTGGGACTGGATTCAAAAACCATTCTTAAGAATGATTCCTACATTTAGATTTTGACAAAATTAGGGTGAGAAGAAAAGCGCATTTCCTTGTATTTGCTAAAAGATGATTAGATAGAGAGACAGGACTGTTGAAGTAATGGCATCAAGCATTCAGACAGCAGCATGTCAGTGATTTACGGATGCCTCTGCGTGTCTACAGGAGGTGGAGATCGCCAGTGTGGATGCGTTCCAGGGCAGAGAGAAGGACTTCATCATCCTGTCTTGTGTCAGAGCTAATGAGCATCAGGGCATCGGCTTCCTGAACGACCCACGTCGTCTCAATGTGGCGCTAACCAGAGCCAGGTAACAATAGCGGACTTTGAGTGAGAGAACAAAGGTCAAGGAAACGGTGTATAAATAATGCTCTAATCATATGCACGATTTTGTGTGTATGTGTGCAGATATGGCGTGATCATTGTGGGCAATCCTAAGGCTCTGTCTAAGCAGCCTCTGTGGAACCACCTGCTCAACTACTACAAGGAGCAGAAGGTTCTGGTGGAGGGTCCGCTCAACAACCTGAGAGAGAGTCTCATGCAGTTCAGCAAACCACGCAAGCTGGTCAACACCATCAACCCTGTGAGTTTGACACATGATTACATATCAAGATTTCCTCTGGCTCAGAAATAGTCAATTTACAGTTGCATAATGCAGTTTGAAATGCATCTGTAACATTCAATTTTTACATTATCATCCCCAAAGTGACCAAGAAATTTCAAAAAAGGAACCAAGACACACATAAGTAGCAAAATCCTCCTCCTAATAGTGGAATTGTGTGTTTCAGGGAGCTCGTTTCATGAGTACTGCCATGTATGATGCGAGAGAGGCCATGATTCCTGGATCTGTGTATGACCGCAGCAACACTGGTGAGAATGTGACACACATTCTTATTTAGAATAAACTTCTTATTTTTCTTGATGGTTAACATATAATCTAATCTAATTGGATAGTTTAAGCATCAACCTGATGATTTCAGTGTTATTCTGTTGTTTCATGATGAACCTGCATTTGAAATGTTTATTTTGTGGGGGAAATATATGTAATTTGTCACTCCTTGTCTGTCTTTACAGGACGCCCATCTAATATGTACTTCCAGACCCATGATCAGGTTGGCATGATCGGGACTGGGCCAAACCCGATGGGCTCCATGAACATTCCCATCCCATTCAATCTGGTTATGCCGCCAATGCCTCCGCCTGGGTACCTGGGCCAAGTGAACGGACCTGCTGCTGGTGAGAGAGAACCCCAGACACACTGAATTACAAGTGTTTTTTGAGCAGGAAACCTTGACTAAGATCATAAGTGGACTTTTTTTTTGTTTGTTTAAAACAATTCCAATAGTGTAGAATATGGCATTTGGAACAGAGGTTGAGAAAAAAGTTGGAATAAAATTGGAATTAAAAAAAATAAATAAATAAAACATTTGATATCAGCTAGTTGCCAAGAAAACATTTCTCATGTACATTTAACTTGATGTACAAAAAAACTAAAATTAAAATAAAAATGAATGACAAACTTGAGAGAAAAAAAAAAAAACTGACTAAACTTTTACTAAAATGAAAATGGAAAATATAAAACTTTAAATTAAAATGAAAATCAAAATGGAAAATATAAAAATAAAAACTAATTTAAAAAAAAAACTTCTAAATTGAAAGGAAATTATTTTTCATTTAGTTTAACATGACATGCTAAGATAACAAAAACTAAAACTGAAGTAAAAATTAAAAAAAACCTATGTAGACATATTAAAAATAAAAAAAGACAAAACGCACAATTACTTAAACTTTAAATTAAAATGGAAAACATAAAAATAAAAACTAATTCAAAAGCTATATTAATATCTTAATGATACTAAAATAACTCTGATCACAATATTAATTATTTCTCTCTCTCACGCTGTTTACAGGTCGTGGTGCTCCTAAGGGTAAGACCGGGGGTCGTGGAGGTCGTCAGAGGAACCGTGGCACGGGTAACCACGGCAGCGGGCAGGCCAACATGCCGAGCAGCCAGGCCAGTCAGGATCTGGTGTCTCAGCCCTTCTCTCAGGGTCCTCTGACCCAGGGCTACATCACCATGAGCCAGCCTTCACAGATGAGCCAGCCTGGCCTGTCCCAGCCTGAGCTCTCACAGGTACACACACACTAACACCAGTCTCAGTTCAGGGATTTTGGATTTGAGTTTAACGTGCCCATATTATATTCATTTAAGAGTTCATAATTTTTGGGGTCTGCTAGCAGTATTGGGGGAAAGTTGCTTTTGATCATGATCTGTTTTTGCCCAAATCATAAATGAAGCAACATATTTTTTGATATATTTTTTTTATTTATGAAACATGGAATTGCTTAAATGTGGTTTGCATATTGAAATTCCATTATTTTATATAATTTATAAGCCTCTTAATTCTGCGTTAAAGTGACTTTACCGTGTTAATTCTGTAGTTTTAAGCTTTGTCTGGGTGTTTTGTGTGAAACAGGACAGCTACCTGGGTGACGAGTTCAAATCCCAGATGGATGTGGCGCTCTCCCAGGATTCCACCTACCAGGGCGAAAGGGCATATCAGCACGGAGGAGTGACTGGACTCTCACAGTACTAGAGTGTAAGAGACACACATACACTAACATTTTAAAAGTTTTGGGTCAGTAAAATTATTATATTTTTAAGAAATTAAATCTTTTATTCAGCTAGGATGCATTAAATTGATCAAAAGTGACTTTAAAGACATTTATAAAGTTTCACATTTCAAATAAACACTTTCTATTCATCAAAGGATCCTGAACATCAATAAAAATCAGAAATGTTTCTTGAGCAGAAAATCAGCATATGATCTGAAGGATCATGTGACACTGAAGACTGGAGTAATGATGCTGAAAATTTAGCTTTAACAGGAATAAATTATATTTTAACTTGTATTACAATAGAAAACAGCTGTTTTGAAAAAAAAAAAATTTTAATCAAATAAATTAGGGCTGTCAAGGGATTACATTTTTTTAATCTAATTATTTACATGATTAATTGCACATCAAATTTGGCTGAGAAATGACCCCCAAAAGATCATTTTAAGTCATTATTGTGTAAAACATCAAATAGACATTACAAAAAGTAGATTCAGAAAGAAATATTTGATTTGATTCAGCATAGAATTTATTACACCCATTTATTAAAACCATGAGGTTGAGTAAATTTGTCTGAAATACAATTTAAAATAAATAAATAAATAAAGTTATACTCTAAACGAGAAACTAAAACCACCAGTAGGTGGCGGTAAATGTCTTAATGATTAAGTCATTCATTGATTCATTCGATTTGTTCAAACCTTGATTCATTCAGGTGTGAAGTAAATGATTCTCTTTTATGAATCATTTGTTCACCCGACTCATTCAAAACACGGATTCAGAAATGAAATGCCTCTGTGTTGCTCAGAGACGTTCTGCTTTGTCTTTATATTTTCAATGGCAAAATTGTGCAAAACAGACAATATTGTGTCTAAAATAACACAATATTGACTTCTTGTTTATTGAACTGTTGTATAAAATCGGTATCACATTTGCACTCGTGCTATACTCGGGTGACATTAGACTCGTTGCTTTTGTCATATTGCTTAACTATATTATATGATGTAAATTAGGGTTGGGCGATGTCCCCTAAATTGGCAGTTGACTGCTTACAGTAAAACCTTGTGATGGACGATGATATCGTACGATATTGTGTACTTTAATTTTTCGTTATTATAAAATTATTATTCATTATTTTACTTTATTACTTTATAATAGACGCGTGCAATCACACCGGTGCATCACGTGATCAATTGCCAAATTCAAATGTGCGAGTGCGCTTTAGCTGGCGCTAAACCAGAGATGGATGCGTGCAGAACTTTTTATATATCACAAATATGCAGTGTTTTCAACCACATAATGTTTATTTTAGGTTTCGGATGTTTAAATACATATAAGATGTTGTGAATCCAACAGAACCTGCCGCACAAACTAACATGGCGACGCCCATAATGTGTATAGCTCAACTAACGCAATCATAACACAAAACACATCCACTTTCACACTTTTTGACAATCGGAATATCAGATATTTCATGTTATAGTTAACAAATTAGTGAATATTTTGAATAAAAAAGGAAAACTGAATTAAAAGCAGATCATCAGTCATACAGCGCTGCGGTGTGTGACATGACAAGCAATGACGCGTCACCATGGAAACCATAAAGATGATACCATAACGATGATATCGTCCATCGGCACAACCCTAATGTAAATATGGGACAAAAAGTCAAACGGCCATTTTTTGCCCCATATCTTGAATTTTAGGGACTTTTTAGCTACATTCTATCACACAGTGAGTTGTTGCCCTGCATCATATTCATCATCAGTCAACTGAATGAAATGTCAGAGGACCTGCGTAGGTCTGGGTTGGAGCAAGTGTGGTGATAAAAACAAAAAAAAGTCCATAATTAATTAATCTAACGCGTTAAATTGACAGCCCTAAATAATAAATGTATCCTTGGTGAGCATAAGAGACTTCTTTCAGAAACAATAAAATCTTAGCAGCGCCAAACTTTTGAATGGTAATGCACATTAATTTACTCCTCTGGTTGGTGTGATTGATGTCTGGCTGACTTAATACAGAAATTGATTTAAAACAGACCATTTTCAAGACCTGATGCTATTTTTGAGCAATTTTAAAAGCAGCTACACCTTTCAAAATCTTTGTTTTTTCTATTCTGTTCCATTTTGGGTTTTTTCTGGCTATTTTTGCATGGAATAAAACATGTCGCCGCAGAGTAAGACGATTGCTAACGATGTTGTGCTTCTCTGTCCGCAGGTGGTTGGAACAGGAGCTAGGCCTGTGCTGAGCTTAGTTCATCAGCATTTTAAATATGGGTAAATATAAAAAAAGAACAAACATGGATGCCCGTTTACCACTGTTACAACTGAAGCACCATGGTGTGAGACAGGAGAGAATCTAACCAATCACAGGAGGGAGTAAAGCTGGACAGGACGAAAGAGAACGCATGAGTGGCGGACTACATCCACCATTCGTTGAGGACGGGGAGGAGAGGGGAGACGCAGTGTTAGGAGGAGACGAAACACGAGATCTTCGATCTGCAACTCCGCAACGTGGAGGAGGCTCCTAGAGCGCAGGGGCCCTTCCCGGCCTCCTCTCTCTCTCGCCTGGCTGCCGACGTCAGCCTCAGGCCTTGCCCTGCCAACAGAGACGGAGTAAAGATGAAGTTCTCTTAAAACTACCTGCAAAAACCACGCTTGCTCTGTCGTCTCCACGAGCTGAGAGAGGGGGTGACGTATTTAAAGTAATTATAAACGCTTTTCAAGCAGCTGATTTTTGGGAAAATAGAGTTCCCCTCAAAGTTGAGATCTGACATTCAGGTTCTACCACCGAACATCTCAGAGAGAACGGACGCCCGCGGCGAGTGTTTTGCGTTTAATTTCGCGTTTTCCGAGCACGCTGGTCTCCAACGAAGGTGCTAGGGCACTCTGAAGGACGATTCAACTTTGAGGAAAGTTTTCCGCCTGAAGTCCGGGAGGGTAGAGGTGCCGTAACGGAGGGCCTGTCACATCTTAGCCACTCTCTGCTAGGTGAATTGCAAAAGCAAAAAAAAGGGGTAGAAATGGCTTTCTCTTTTCTTTTAAAATGTTTTGTCTCTGCAGAGCTGACGCGGAAGGGGCCGACAGATCTATCCTTTCTTATTTTCCTCTTTTAAAATGTTTTTTTTTTTTTTGTTCAACTAGAATAAAAGCAGTGAAATAGAACAGCTCGATTAGCCTGCTTGATTTAGATGTGGCTTCTTAAATCTCTTACCTTGCTGCAAAAAAGCAAAAAAAGCCAAAAAAAAAAAAAAATCAATCGAAACCACCAGGATTCTTGCCTTGGTCAGTCAGAAATTTCAAAATCAGGTTTCCAAGGGTAAAACTTCAGTGTGTGAAATCATCAGTGCTGAAATCTTTTAGATTTATTATGAGACAAATGTGTCAATCACAGTAAACCCCTCCCACTTCTAATCTGTCCAATCAGGACGCCGTCATATCCCGAACAGCTTTAGTTAAAGGTGTGAAAATGACCAGTTGCACCTCAAAGAAAGCAGAAGGAGATCGCCGCACCTATGCGAAGGACAGACAGGTGAGATTCTCGCTGTTTTTGTGTCTGACCGTAAGAGGCGCCGTCGTGCTCTCTTGCTTTATGATGATGTCAGTGAGAGCGGCGGTAACGCGCCAATCAGAGGTGTGCGTGTATGTATGTGTTTCCAGACTGCCCTTCCTCATTATTATTATCATCATCATTATTATTATTATTATTATTATTATTATTAGTTGTGGTAGATTTGTAGTTTTGCTTTGTTTTCCCCCCGTTCTAGTTGCTTTTTCCCCTTCTTAGTAGCTCGTTTTTATTTGTACGATCCGACGTGAAGTTCTCGTAACCTCTCTGTGTGGAAATTGCTCAACTTTATTTGGTTTCCACGGACCCATTCAGAGTTTTATGGCAGCTTTTAACATCTGTTCCGACCGATGCCAGTCGCCTCAACTTTGTACTTTTACTTTGGAGTGTTTATACCTTGCTGTTACTCCGTACATGCAACACTTTTGACTGTTTAATATTACTGAAGTACCACCACTTGCATTTTATAGCATCGAGCACAGATTCATTTTAAGTTCACATCTGCACTGTTTTGTTTTGCTTTGCTTTTTTTCTTTGCCCACAAGACAATCATGATCCATTCATAACCAACGTTGCAAAAATGTTGTAACATAGACATTTTGACGTTCAGTGACTGATATTCCGTCTTTTCCATGTTAACCTCTCTTTTTAGAATTAGCTCATTCTATAAAAATTCCTTGTTTTTTGTTTTCACTTTTCATACTTCCACTGTAAATATCAGTGCTCAGATTTGATATAACATCAGCCAAATTGTTGCCAATGACAATGAGACATTAACATTCAGGCCAAGGTGATATATTCCAGTTATGACAGAGTATGATGAAAAGATTAGATGCTGAGTTCACCCTTAAGTGTGAGGTTCTGCTGCGAAAGTTGCATTTCGACATCAAATGTACAATAAATTAACTTGCATTGAAGAGGAACATTGGGAAAATATCAGGATATTAAGTATATTTCAGGATTTTGTTTTGTGAAAAGTTTTCACACCCACGGTATGTACTTCTTGTAACTTTACAAATAAATGTTGCTTTCTTTCACCCAAATGCAGGTCTCATTATTGTCTCACTTTTGTATGATCTATAATGAAACTTATGTAAGAATGTTCTGTATTTAGCGCTTTTTTATTGCCAGTGTGTGAACAATTTGTAACGAAACTTAAAAATGAGACCTTGACTTTATAGGTTGCCTATGACAGATTTTTGTGTTTCAGAATGTTTTTGACGCGAAAATCAAAAGGATGTGACGATTATGTGCGCTCCCGAGAGCCTTTCTTTCCTTCATTGACACATGAAACGAATGCTTCATCGTCAGACATACCTGTAGTCTCAAATATACTTTATGTAATCATAAGTGTTGTTTTAATTAGGCTACATCATCTGTCAGAATGATGATCGCTGTGATCAGATTCTTTAACTGCTGTTTTTCATTTTTGTTGTGTGTTTTTGATACTGAGAGGAAAGCGGCTTATATTTACACATCAAAATGTCACTCTCAGCAGCGTGGACGGCGTCTGGATATCACTGCAAAGGTATTTCCAGCTTTTTTACTTCCAAGCGAACAACAAAACTTACTTTGCCGTGAGTATCGAGGCATTGAATCAGTCTCTTGTACGTTACTGTAAGTTGCTGGCTGCAGTTCACTTAACGTCCACCGGTGTCGCTAATAACAAGGGTTTCTGAATTCTACATATAGCCACTTTAAATATTGAACTTTGACTTTTTTAACCTGGTGTTTCCTAGATTATAGTAAAGAATTACACTTCTTGTTTACCTGATTTCTGTCTGTTTAGTTGAACTGAAAATGAGAAAAGGTTTTATTCAATGCAAATGTCATACAAATTAATTATTTGATGTGTGCTAGCCTTAACAAAGAAGGAATGTTAAATCCTATAAATTACAGTAAGAACATACTACAATATTTGCTTTTAAAGCTTATATTTTTCTTCTAAAGTAACAATAATTTGTATTATCTCCCCATCATTCAAAGTCCAGAAAAGTTGTATAAAGACATCGTTGAAATAGTTGGTTCAATTTTAATGTTATGAAGTGACAAGAACTTTTTGTGCACCAAAACAAAAATAATTGATCTCTCCTTTGTCATTCTCCTATGCCGTTTACGTTCAGCACTTTCGTGTTTATGTCAGAACGCCGACTCCGTTTTGGCCGACACTGATCACGTGAGCATGTGCGTGCATGTGATGCTGATGCAGGAGCTGGCCAATAATGAGTCGGAGATTGGATGTAGAACCTGGAAGCGCTAAACGTAAATAGCATAGGAGAATGACAGGGAAGAGACGAATTTGTTGAATAAAGTCGTTATTTTTTTGTTTTTGCGTACAAAAAGTATTCTCGTCACTTCATAACATTAAGGTTGAACCATTGTAGTCACGTGGATTATTTTAACGATGTCTTTACTACTTTTCTGGAACTTGAAAGATGGTAATTACGTTGCTTTCTATGGGGGACCAAAAAAAAACTCAGATTTCATCAAAAATGTCTTTATTTGTGTTCTGAAGATGAACAAAGGTCTTACTGGTTTGGAACAACATGAGGGTGAGTAATTGACAGAAATTTCATTTTTGGGTGAAAGATCTCTTTAAGATTGTTGCTGACCCCTTTCACTTTGGACACAATTTTTTCGAGGCAATGCGGCAATTTTCAGACCGAGAGCTGAAGAGTAATTATTTAGAGGGGGAAAAAAAGGGTTTTGAAGGGAGGATGCTTGATTGATGTCTTGAGGAAGAGCATTACACAACCTGGGAGCCACAACACTACCACTTTACCAATGTGATCTTTAAATGAAAGAGTGGAAGCAATGGGAACACCAAGGCCCAGTTTCACAGACAGGGCTTACCTTAAGCCAGGATTAGCCTTAGTTCAATTTAGGATATTTAAGTAGCTTTTATGACATTTTGATGCCATTCTAAGTCATAATTATGACATAAGTCAAAATGATGACATACTATGTCATAATTATGACCTAAAGTCAAAATTAACAGTCGAAATGATGACAAAATGTCGAAATTATGACATACTAAATCTGAATTAACAAAAAGTTGAAATTAACAAAAAGTCGAAATATGACATACTGAGTCATTACAACAAAAAGTCGAAATTAACAAAAAGTCAAAATTATGACAAAAAGTCGAATGGGTTATTATTGTGGTACTATGTGGTACATGTGGTCGCTTTTATAAACATACCCTAGAAAAAACACATTACTGGTGTGCATCTTGAGGCAAAACAATGGCATTGACATATTTTAAGATATGTCAGTACAAGTTAGTTTCAGTTAAAACAGCTCAAACATGCATTTTAGCTTAAACCTTGTCTGTGAAACCAGGGGTATAATGTAGTGTAGACACTGTTAAGTGTATTACTGCCCTCCACAGGTCAAAGTTTGAACTAATTGTTATATGCTATTGAACTAGCATATTGCATATAAAAATTAGTTCAAACTTTGACCTGAGGAGGGCAGTAATACACTTAGAAGTGTCTACACTGCCCGAATTCTAATAGAGAAGAAGAAGAGATGAGCATTTCTGGTTAAAATGTATAATTTTTTTTTTTTTTTTTGAAAATTAGTGATTGTTTCTCTACATAAGACCATTATTTCTCGTCTGGGATCGTGTAGAACAATTTGAAGCTGCAGTGAAACTAATTTGGACCTTCAGCTGTTTGGTGCCCATTGAAGTCCACTATATGGAAAAAAAAAAAAATCCTGGAATGCTTTCATCAAAAACTTTAATTTCTTTTTGACTGAAGAAAGAAAGTCATGGACATCTTGGATGACATGGGGGTGAGTAAATTATCAGGAAAAGTTTATTTAAAAGTGAACTAATCCTTTAAGCTTAGATGGTACATTTCCAAAAGACATTGACGTATTAATGAAATGAGTGATGAACAGTCATAAACTCTTAAGTATTTGCCTATTTAAATCCAAACAGTGACTATTTTTAGCTGAGCAGTGATCATTTAGGGGTACTGTGAATGATTGCTATTCACATATCATAATATTTAAAGGGTTTTTCAAAGAACATGGTAGATGTCTAATAAAACACTGGGAAAAGAGGAACTGACAAGAGCCCCGGTCATCACGTCCAGTTTCTGCGGCTGCTAGTGTTGCATTCGCTTGCTGCCATGCAAATATATGCCATGTTCACTGTATAGAAAGACTCCAGACACGGATTTACTGCTCCTACAGAATCCTACAGGCTGTAAACAGTTGCTCCATAACAGGAACAAGAGTTTGACATCCTGTGTGTTTACAACGACATGGGGTAAGATTCTTATTTATAGGAACTTGAGAGACTTAAAGCTCTGAACTGGACCCAAACATGAAAGAAGAACTTACTACAGCACTAGTTACTGCAATTTGGTAAATCGTTAAAAAAATTAAAATGATGTCGAAATTGACATAAAAGGTTGAAATTATGACTTACTAAGTCAAAATGAACAAAAAGTCGAAATTAACAAAGTCAAAATGATGACATTCATTCATTCATTCATTCATTCATTTTCTTCCACTTATCTGGGGCCGGGTCGCGGGGGCAGCAGTTTAAGCAGAGACGCCCAGACTTCCCTCTCCCCAGACACTTCCTCCAGCTCTTCTGGGGGAATTCCAAGGCATTCCCAGGCCAGCCGAGAAACATAGTCCCTCCAGCATGTCCTAGGTCTTTCCCGGGGCCGGGGCAAAAAGCAGCAGCGAAATCCTATGGTCCCCAAACCGGACTCCCTCCGGTCCCTGGCTGCGCCTAGAAATCCTGTCCATAAAGATAATGAACAGGACCGGTGACAAAGGGCAGCCCTGCCGGAGTCAGAGGGCTCCGGACCCCATACTCCCAGAGCACCCCCCACAGGGCGCCACGAGGGACACTGTCGAAGGGACACCTTCTCCAAATCCACAAAGTACATGTGGACTGGTTGGGCAAACTCCCATGAACCCTCTAGCACCCTGAAGAGGATATAGAGCTGGTCCAGCGTTCCTCGACCGGGACGAAAACCGCATTGTTCTTCCTGGATCAGATGTTCGACTATCGGCCGAATTCTCCTCTCCAGTACCCTGGCATAGACTTTTCCAGTGAGGTTGAAGAGTGTGATCCCCCTGTAGTTGGAACACACCCTCCGGTCCCCCTTCTTGTAAAGAGGGATTTCCTCCCCGGTCTGCCAGTCCAGGGGCACTGTCCCCAACCGCCACGCGTTGTTGCAGAGTCGTGTCAACCAAGACAGCCCTGCAACATCCAGAGACTTAAGGTACTCGGGGTGGATCTCATCCAACCCCAGTGCCTTGCCACCGAGAAGCTTCTGAACTACCTCGGTGACTTCAGCTTGGGTGATGGACGAATCCACCTCTGAGCCCTCAGCCTCTGCTTCCTCAGTGGAAGACGTGTCAGTGGGGTTGAGGAGATCCTCAAAGTATTCCTTCCACCGTCCAACGATATCCCCAGTTGATGTCAACAGCTGCCCACTTCCACTGTAAACAGTGTTGGCAGGGCACTGCTTCCCCTTCCTAAGGCGCCGGATGGTTTGCCAGAGTCTCCTCGAGGCCGACCGACAGTCCTTCTCCATGGCCTCACCAAACTCCTCCCAAACCCGAGTTTTTGCCTCCAACTATCCGGGCTGCAGTCCCACAGCCTCAGGAGTCCCACAAGCCAGCCAGGCTCGATAGGACTCCTTCTTCAGCTTGACGGCATCCCTTACTTCCGGTGTCCACCACCGGGTTCGAGGAATGCCACCACGACAGGCATTGGAGACCTTATGACCACAGCTCCGAACGGCCGCGTCGACAATGGAGGCGGAGAACATTGTCCACTCGGACTCCATGTCTCCAACCTCCCTCGGGATCCGATCGAAGCTCTGCCGGAGGTGCGAGTTGAAGATCTCTCTGACAGACAAACGTTCCCAACAGACCCTCACAGTACATTTTGGGTCTGCCGAGTCTGTCCAGCTTCCTCCCTTGCCATCGGATCCAACTCACCACCAGGTGGTGATCAGTTGACAGCTCCACCCCTCTCTTCACCCGAGTGTCCAAGACATTTGGCCGGAGGCCCGATGAAACAACCACAAAGTCGATCATCAACCTCCGGCCTAGGGTGTCCTGGTGCCACGTGCACTGTATGCTTGAACATGGTGTTCGTTATGGACAAACCATGACTAGCACAGAAGTCCAATAACAGAACACCACTCGAGTTCAGATCGGGGGGCCGTTCCTCCCAATCACGCCCCTCCAGGTATCACTGTCATTGACCACGTGAGCGTTGAAGTCCCCCAGTAGAACGACGGAGTCCCCAGTCGGAGCACTTTCCAGCATCCTTCGCAGAGACTCCAAGAAGGCCGGGTACTCTGCACTGCCATTCAGCCCATAGGCACAAATGACAGTTAGAGACCTATCCCTGGCTTGAAGGCGCAGGAAAGCAACCCTCTCGTTCACCGTGGTAAACTCCAACACATTGCGGCTAAGCTGGGGGGCTATGAGCAAGCGCACACCAGCCCGCCGCCTCTCACCGCAGGCGCCTTCAGAGTAGTGGAGAGTCCAGCCTCTCTCGCGGAGTTGGGTTCCAGAGCCCAAACTGTGCGTGGAGGTGAGCCCAACTATCTTTAGTCGGTACCTCTCAACCTCTCGCACAAGCTCAGGCTCCTTCCCCCCCCCCCAGCGAAGTGACATTCCATGTCCCTAGCACCAGATTCCGCGTCTGGGGACTGGGTCGCCGAGGCCCCCGCCTTCGACTGCCGCCCAATCCACAGTGCACCGGCCCCTTACGGTCCCTCCCACAGGAGGTTGGCCCCACGTCGCTTCTTCGGGCTGAGCCCGGCCGGGCCCCGTGGGGTAAGACTCGGCCACCAGACGCTTGCATGCGAGCCCCAACCCCGGGCCTGGCTTCAGGGTGGGGCCCCGGTTGCGGCATATCAGGCGACGTAACTGACCTTGTTATAATTCTTTTCATAAGGGGCTTTTGAACCGTTCTTAGTCTAACCTGTCACCTAGGACCTGTTTGCCTTGGGAGACCCTACCAGGGGCATATAGCCCCCGACAACATAGTTCCTAGGATCATTCGGGCACTCAAACCCCTCCACCATGTTTAGGTGACGGTTCGAGGAGGCATGATGACAGACGAAGTCATAATTATGACATAAAAGGTCGAAATTGACAAAAAGTCGAAAATGATGACATACTAAGTCATTATGACATACGTCGAAATGAACAAAAAGTCGAAATTAACAAAGTCGAAATGATGACAAAATCAAAATTTACATAATTACGACATACTAAGTCATAATTATGACATAAAGGCCCGGTTTCACAGACAGGATTAGGTCTTATTTCAGTTAGGGTATTTAAGTAGCTTCGATAAACATACCCTAGATAGAAACATTACTGGTGTGCATCTTGAGACAAAACAATGGCATTGACATATTTTAAGATATGTCAGTACAAGTTGCTTTCACTTCAAACATGCATTTTAGTCTGGGACTCAGGGGCGTTTCCTCCGAGTAGGCAAGGGAGGCAGTGCCTCCTCAAAAAAATAGGATGAGAAAATAATCCATATTACATATAAAACAACACAAATATTACAAATTATGACATTAAAAAGAACGCAAGTCACGCGTATTTCTTAAGGAACACTGCCCAACAGCGACACCCGTAGGAAAAGTTACACAGAGGAGTCATGCCTCCCTTTCCTCTTATAGGAATCCATAGAAAATCATCAGAACCCCGGCGTGCGGTGGGTTTAGTGGGGGGTAATTGAGAATGAATGGGGGGAAAGTCACGTGAGAGGAGGCAATGTCTCCATCGCGCTATGATTGGATGTAATTGGTAATGATTGGATATGATTGGTTTGTGCGATAAATCCCGCCTCTCGTTGACGTGCGCGGATCGCGTAGGTTTGACTGAACAAATGATGGCGTCAATCGGAAGACTAATCGAAAAGTAAACAGATCACCCAGTTAGATATATCACTACTTTATGTTACGTCAAAATCAAACTTGAAATGGACTGAAAGCATGATTACTGAGGGTTTTTAGTGCAATCAGCATGACTGATGATCCAAAATATTCTAGGTTGACAATTAAAAAGAAAAACCGCAATAAACAAATAAAATATATTGTTTAAATTATTATTTCCTTTAGTTATTATTTTGAAATGAATGTAGAAATGCTTAAAACACTTGAAGCTTGATGAGATTGACTTGGTTTTGATAAACATTGTTAATGTAAAATTACAAAATAGAGTTGTATTTGGTTTCTTTTCTTTTTTTTTCTTTTTTTTTTTTTTTTGATGTACTGTAAAGTAATGTTCATTTAACAAGGAAGATTTGTCAACTTTAAGAGTAATGCACATGAATTTACAATGATTCATAAAAAATAAAAAAAATTAAAAACGTGCCTCATTTCAGAGCACCACTGCACGCCACTGCTGGGACTATATCATAATATTTAAAGGGCGTTTCAAAGAACATGGAACATGTCTAATAAAGCATTTTACCATGGTACATGCATGCTCAGAAGAACTTTGGCAGTGACACCATGTCCACCTTTTGTGAAGGTTTGTGGTGAAGGTTCGTGGTGTCTCATTAGGGTCACATCAGCACAAATGTCTGTATGATTAACGGGTCTTCACTCTCTAATCACTAGAGGGCGAGAAGCACGCCGCAATGATGCTGCAGTTCTGCTTCTGTCCGCTGGACGGCGCGTGAGAGTCTCTTAAAAAACCGCCAGCGGCAGCGCTCGAGCACAGAGCGGCGACGCGGGCTCGGGACATCAAAGCAAAACTGGTTACAAAGTAACAGTCGCGGCACGTCATCAAAGTCGCTGCGGGAAACAGCAGAACGCGGAGTGTGACAGCCGGCGGGAGTTTCCCGCGTGTCCGCGCGTTACCTGAAGTGCAACCAAAGAAAAAATCTGGGAAAAGAGGAACTGACAAGAGCCCCGGTCATCACGTCCAGTTTCAGCGGCTGCTAGTGTTGCATTCGCTTGCTGCCATGCAAATATATGCCATGTTCACTGTATAGAAAGACTCCAGACACGGATTTACTGCTCCTACAGATCCTACAGGCTGTAAACAGTTGCTCCATAACAGGAACAAGAGTTTGACATCCTGTGTGTTTACAACGACATGGGGTAAGGGTCGCTGCTCTGTCATATTCTTATTTATAGGAACTTGAGAGACCTAAAGCTCTGAACTGGACCCAAGCATGACAGAAGAACTTACTACAGCACTAGTTACTGCAACTATGTCAGATTAAAGAGTTTAGATGGCTCTTAGACACCTGAAAACTGTGTATAAGGATTTATTTATGACAGTCCTGCATTTGGAAACTGGAAATAATCATTGTGTGTATTTGACATGTTCAGCAGTGTCATGCACTGACATGCTATACAGCGTTTTAGACAATTTTTATATAATTTTATGCATGCATTTTCATAGTAAAAGTGACCTGCAAAAAGCTAAAAGCTGATTTAACTATATAGTGACCAGTTGCAACATCTTTTTCTTATGCATATGTGCATTTATTTTTACATTTAAATCATATTGAATGTAGAAAATTATATTTCTCAACTACCTATATATCCCAGTTCAACCAAAAAGTATCGACACTGACTGATTTATCATCTTTCTAGGATATGATATATTTATTCCAAATAGTTATTTGTAATTATGCATGCATCGGTTTTGTTTAAAAAGATTATTTCATGATCAGGATTGATTTCAAAGGTCTTTGAGTTCTTGTTAAGAACTTTAATCTTTGACCTTGACCCAAATATGTCATTAATTCTCTCAGTATTAACAATGTATTTATATGTTATTTATTTTCATTCTCTCATTTCTAATGGCAGAAGAAGACCCTCGTCTGTCCATTAAGAATGTTTTCATTGCACAGAGAGAGGTAAGACACGCTTCTCTGATGATTTAATGTCTTTATCAGATCCTGAGACCATCAGTTGAGGTGTTTTTATGAAATAGATCAATACATGGAGCAGATTAGATGCACTGATTAAATTTTCAGAGAATCAGTAACAGCAGTTATTAAGAATCTTATCATCAATGCATAATATTTTAAACCTTATTTTTCAATTTTGAAGAAATGATTTGTCATTTTTGTCTCATAAGTCATCAGCCAGCTTGCTGTCTAGATATCAGCGTCAGGCATTAAAAAAAACTCAGTGCACTTTGAGAAATGCACTTAAAAATCACTTTGTGAATATGGACACCTGTTTTTCAAAGAATGACCCATTTATCCTGCTCTTAGCGGGACATTCATAGAAATTATGGATTCTGCATAGATAAAGAGAGATTTCGTCTACTGTATGGCTCTGTTAGTCTCTCGCAGAAATGACACCCGACCATGGCTGCTGCAAAAAAGGTCGTGGGATATTGTTTATGAAACAGCCAGTATTGTTTTTTTTTTCAGTTGCCATGGCGACCGCACAATGTATGTTCTGCGGCGTCTCAAGTGTCCATCTCAATGAGTTTCCAGAGTGCTGATTGTAAAGCTGTTTTGTCCTTCAGGAGGCCAGTAATGGGTTAAAGCAGTAGTGATGGTGCAGTTAATTAGTTCAGCGGCGGAAAGGTGTGATGATGCTGTCGGGTCAGAACATGCCTGGCCTAATTTCTTCCTTCTAACTTGAATGTTTGTCCTTCAAACGATCCTTCTTTGTTCTAAAGCTGGCAGAAGTCGACAGTTTATTCGCTTAATACATGTTCATGGTCTTGTTGTGAGTGATTCATCAGGGCACGTTATTCCAGAGAAAACATTTCAGTTAAAACAGCTCAAACATGCATTTTAGTCTGGGACTAGCTTAAGCCTTGTCTGTGAAACCGGGGGAAAAAGTCGAAATTAACAAAGTCGAAATATGACAAAGTCGAAATGATGACATACTAAGTCATAATTCTGACAAAAAGTCGAAATTTACATAATTACGACATACTAAGTCATAATTATGATATAAAGGCCTGGTTTCACAGACAGGGCTTAGGCTAAGCCAGGATTAGGTCTTATTTCAGTTAGGGTATTTAAGTAGCTTTGATAAACATACCCTAGAAAGAAACATTACAGGTGTGCATCTTGAGACAAAACAATGGCATTGACATATTTTAAGATATGATGTCAGTACAAGTTGCTTTCAGTTAAAACAGCTCAAACATGCATTTTAGTCTGGGACTAGCTTAAGCCTTGTCTGTGAAACCAGGGGAAAAAGTCAAAATTAACAAAGTCGAAATGATGACATACTAAGTCATAATTGTCAAAAAGTCGAAATTAAAAAAAGTTGAACTTAACAGTTAAAATGATTACATACTTAGTCATAATTATGTCAAAAAGTCAAAATTAACAAAAGCTGAAATGAAGACATACTAAGTCATAATTATGATAAAAAGTTGAAATTAACAAAAAGTCAAAATGATGACATACTAAGTCATAATTATGTAAAAAAAGTCAAAATTAACAAAAAGTCGAAATGATTACATAATAAGTCATAATTATGATAAAAAGTTGAAATTAACAAAAAGTCGAAATGATGACATACTAAGTCATAATTGTCAAAAAGTCAAAATTAACAAAAAGTCGAAATGATGACATACTAAGTCATAATTGTCAAAAAGTCGAAATTAAAAAAAGTTGAACTTAACAGTTAAAATGATTACATACTTAGTCATAATTATGTCAAAAAGTCAAAATTAACAAAAAGCTGAAATGATGACATACTAAGTCATAATTATGTCAAAGTCAAAATTAACAAAAAGTCGAAATGATGACATACTAAGTCATAACTATGATAAAAAGTTGAAATTAACAAAAAGTCAAAATGATGACATACTAAGTCATAATTATGTCAAAGTCAAAATTAACAAAAAGCTGAAATGATGACATACTAAGTCATAATTATGTCAAAGTCAAAATTAACAAAAAGTCGAAATGATGACATACTAAGTCATAATTATGATAAAAATTTGAAATGAACAAAGTCGAAATGATGACATACTAAGTCATAACTATGATAAAAAGTTGAAATTAACAAAAAGTCGAAATGATGACATACTAAGTCATAATTGTCAAAAAGTCGAAATTAAAAAAAGTTTAACTTAACAGTTAAAATGATTACATACTTAGTCATAATTATGTCAAAAAGTCAAAATTAACAAAAAGCTGAAATGATGACATACTAAGTCATAATTATGTCAAAGTCAAAATTAACAAAAAGTCGAAATGATGACATACTAAGTCATAATTATGATAAAAAGTTGAAATGAACAAAGTCGAAATGATGACATACTAAGTCATAACTATGATAAAAAGTTGAAATTAACAAAAAGTCAAAATGATGACATACTAAGTCATAATTATGTCAAAGTCAAAATTAACAAAAAGTCGAAATGATGACATATTAAGTCATAATTATGATAAAAAGTTGAAATGAACAAAGTCGAAATGATGACATACTAAGTCATAACTATGATAAAAAGTTGAAATTAACAAAAAGTCAAAATGATGACATACTAAGTCATAACTATGATAAAAAGTTGAAATTAACAAAAAGTCAAAATGATGACATACTAAGTCATAATTATGTCAAAGTCAAAATTAACAAAAAGTCAAAATGATGACATACTAAGTCATAATTATGATAAAAAGTTGAAATGAACAAAGTCGAAATGATGACATACTAAGTCATAATTATGTCAAAGTCATAATTGTCAAAAAGTCGAAATTAAAAAAAGTCGAACTTAACAGTTAAAATGATTACATACTTAGTCGTAATTATGACAAAAAGTTGAAATTATGGCGTAAGTCAAAAAGTTAGTGTTAGCATACTAAGTCATAATTATGAGTTAAATCAAAGTTCTATCATCATTTCTACTTTTTAAGTAGATTTTTTTAGTATGTCAACTTTTTATCTCATTTTTTGTCTCACTTACTAATTTTCAATTTAGTATGTCATTTTCAACTTTGTCATATGACTTTTTAATTCATAATTTCAACTTTTAATTTTTTTCATGACTTAATCCGAGTTCAGACTGCACGATTTAAGCCCCGATTTTAACCTGCCAACAGGTTTTGAGAAATCGCCGACAAATGCCCGAAATCACGAGCAAATCGGAGCTCGTTCACGCGAGTGACATTCACGCAGTGCGAACGAGCAAAGACGCGATCTGAGAGAATCGCTGACGAGTCGCCGACACCCGTGAGATATTTGGCATGCTAAATATCTGGACCTGTCAGCGATTCAAAATCATGCAGTGTGAAAGTGTTCTGACTGAAAACTACATCGGCGATGACTGACAGCCAATGAGAGGGCAAGATACAGAGCAGCGGGGAGTTCGGGGAGGAGTTATAGACCAGAACATCAGCAAGCATGTCTTCGTTTCAGATAAACATTACAATTCTATCAAACAAAAACAAAGCACAAACATTTGCTTGACCATCCGCAACAGCAGCACATTGAAAAGTTATGCATTTACCTCCAACTCTCGATGCAGAACACACAATCCACAGTCTCTCCAACCATTTCCTCCTCCATATTCCTCTTTTCTTTTTCTTGTTTTCTCTGCAAATCAGCGCACAGGCAATTGCAAGCTTCATATTGCAAGCTTCTTGCCTGCTACCGTTTTTAATAATAATAATAACTCTGGTCTTGCGTGATATCGCGTTGTTTCCCTGTCACATCTCCTGTGTGTTTGGTTGTGAAACGTAGTTTGCGTGCCAGACAGTTGTCGGGGATTCTTCCTATTGTAAAGTCATGCAGTGTGAAACCTTCTGTCGCCGATCCATTGTGCAGTATGAACACAGCAGCGACTGAATGCTGGCCAAGATAGTCAGAACAGTGACCCGACTACTTTGAAAATCGTGCAGTCTGAACTCGGCTTTAGTGTGTCATAATTTTTATTTTGTCATATTTATGATATACCAGAGTATAGGCTTCTATAAAAATGTCATGTTAGGAAAGTAAAATGGGTTTTGAATGCTGTTTCATGCTGATGAATTATCATATCTAGAAACTGGAACTTAAACACTAAAAGAGAAAAAAAAAATTTATGTTGTAAAAAACCCAAAGATTATTGGAGACATTTTTTTTTCAAGAAAATATAATTTCAGTCTTTCTACTACAAAATTGTAATGTTTAATTCACTTGCCTTTTCTGTGTAATTATTTGTGCAATTTACTAGCAATTTTGAAGTGAAAACGCTCCGTCAATATGATGTTTGGCAATGTAAAAATCTAGTTTGACTCATTATTGTTCCTTTAATTTTCATTCTGTGAAGTCATATCTGTGGTGAACACAGGGAAAGATTGGATTTAGTTTCTTTCTCTATATCCTACATATAGAATAAAGATGCAGCATGAGGTTAATTTCTCACTAACAATTCCTAGTAATTGCCTAATTACATAAACAAATCTGGAAAAAGGCAATTAGAGCTAAAATGCAAATGGACAGCTCGAGGGTTCAGTGATCTCTGAACACACACACACACACACACACACACACACACACACACACACACACACACACACACACACACACACACACACACACACACACAATTGCAGAATATAACAGTTACCAGCTAATGCTCTCTTGGCCGTTGGATTGTGTTTATGGGGTAGAGACAGTTTTCTCTGGTTTACACACAACATTCAGTTCTAGTCAGCTGCATTGCTTTAAGGTTACCATGAAATGGCGCTTACAACCCATTTTATTGTCATAATGTGATGCATTTTCAGGTGAATCAGAAAATGTAATGATTCTGTCCATGAGGAACTGATGTGATAGTGTAAAATGTGTTTATATATACACTTTTAATCCTATTGAAGAAGTCTCTTTTGCTCAGCAAGGCTGCATTTATTTAAAAAAAATACAGTAAAAACAGAAAAATTTTAAAATATTATTACCATTTTAAAAATCTGTTTTACATTTGCATATATTTTAAAGTGTAATTTATTCCTGTGATTCAAAGCTGAATTACTCCTTCAGTTTAATGCATTCTTGCTCAACTAAAGTATTACTTTACTTCCAACAAAACTAATCATAATTAATAATACAAATTAATAATGTTCACTATTCATTAGCACACATTATCCTGAGGGAAAAATAAGTTTGTATTATAACAAGACCAAGAAAGTTCTGTTCACATTTGTCGACGCAATGCAAACCACATTGACAGATTGCAAATGGTGTCGTTGATGAAACCGCAGCTTCAGCAAGAGAAACTCTCGGGCCGCTGGGATGTGTGCCGTCGGTTTGGTATTTCGCTGAGGTTGGATCCAGAGATTGTGTAGTTGTTACCTGCTGAACGCCGGTCGATCTCTCGCACTGGAATCGTTTACAGACCCTCGGCTCGTTACTGGGCGCTTTGCAATCAGCTCAGGCTGAGTAACTGACAGATGAAGAGCTGGTGCGGATCACAGGGGCCCAGCGTTGGGGATCTGTGATGTGTGAAGCCAGGAGTCATACCCCATGGAATTCTGGGAATTCAGAGCAGGCTATAAGAAGCGCTGCACTCCTGTTGCGAGGTGGAGTCCTTAAGGGGGAGAGGAGGAAAGTGATCTCAACACCACGGCCATCATAATCCAGCTGCTGGTGTGTGTGTGTGTGTGTGTGTGTGTGTGTGACTGTTTCAAGTTAAGAGATCAGAACATAGAAAGATTAGACAGATGCTCACAGAGTGATAAAGCTAAAAATGATCAGCCTCTATATATAATATTTATGTGTTTGCTCTGAAATGTAAATATATTTCTAATATATTCAATTTAACCATTTTTTTTTAGCCATTTTGCCAAGTGGATTTAACATTTGCATATGCATGTAGCAGATGCAGTAAAACTTTAGAATACTGATCCTTCATTAATGAATAACTACACAGGAACAAATGAGTAATGCATTACTAACACTCTAGTTGTCCCGGACTACATTTCCCATGATCCTCCATTGCTTATCACCTGCACTCGCTTCACAATCGCTCCACACTAATCACCACACCCAGCTGCCACACATTACCTGGACTATAAAAGTCTTGTTGCCTCTGTGTACAATTCCAAGCGTTTATCTCGTCTGCCTGTCTGTTTCCCGTCTACGATCCTGTGCCGCCTGTCCTGACCTTTGCCTTGTCTGCTGTTCTGTGATATCTGCCTGCCTCGACCTACTGCCTGTACCCTGACTATGATTCCGCCTGTTCCTTGCTGTACCTGTTTGCTGTAATCTGACCCCTGCCTGTACGACCACGCTCACATTTAATAAAGCTTGCATATGGATCTTACCATGAGTCCCGAATCGTTACACTAGTAACTACTATTAACTAACAAGTAACTCTGATGAATGAATTAGTAAGTAATAGTGCTCAGTTGTAGGTGGTAGTTCACTATTAACTAGTCAGTAACTACTGTTTTTTCATTCCTCCCAGAGAACTACTAAGAACTACTATATACAGGTTCATAATTAACATGAATGATGCATAATGTATAATTAATTCTAAAGTAAAGGCCTTGGTAACCCACTAGTAATGACTGAAGTATTACTAAATACTTAAGAAAGAGTTACTAATTATTTGGATCAGTATTCTAAAGTGAAAAACATGATAACTCTCTAGTAACTACTGAAGTCATTGTAAACTGTTGAGGTTTTTATATGTTTTTGTACAGTAATTCCTTATGATATATTTGGTAACACTTGAGTAATTACTAGTGGGTTACCATGATCTTCACTTTAGAATACTGATCCAAAAAAGAAGTAGTTACTTTAGAGTTATATAGTAACTCTTGAGTCATTACTATCCAATACTTTACAAAAACCTCAAAAGTTTACAGTGACTTCAGTAGTTACTAGAGAGTTATCATGATTTTCACTTTAGAATACTGATGCAAATAATTAGTAATTCCTTCTTAGGTATTTGGTAATACTTCAGTCATTACTAGTGGTTTACCAAATCCTTTACTCTAGAATTAATTATACATTATTCATTATTCACATTAATTACGAACCTGTATATAGTAGTTCTTAATATTTCACTGTTTTTACTGTATTAATAAATGCAGCCTTGATGAGATGGTGATTTCTATATCTAGACTGAGCCGCCCAATATAATGCCAATATATGTGATAAAATACACTCTAAAAAATGCTGGGTTAAAAACAACCCAAGTTGGGTTAAAAATGAACAAACCCAGCGGTTGGGTTAAATGTTTGCCCAACCTGCTGTGTAGTTTTATTTAAACCAACTATTGTTTAAAAATTGCTATATGGCTATCTTAAAATGAACCCAAAATAGTTGGGAAATTAAAAACCAGATGCAATTAGAGGCAACAATAATAGAAAAAAGGTGGATGTTTATTAATAAGCTTTAATATTTAATTAATATAAATTTAATAGTTTATTAATATACATTTATTAATAAGCAATTTAATAAATGTTTATTGTTGAATAATTATTCATTGAACATTAATAAATGTTCATTTCCAACATACTTTGTGTTCATTTTAATTAAGCAATACAGTAATTTTTAAACAATAGTTGAGTTAAATAAAACTACCCAGCAGGTTGGGCAAACATTTAACCCTACCGCTGGGTTAAAACAACCCAATCGCTGGGTTTGTCCATTTTCAACCCAACTTGGGTTGTTTTTAACCAAACATTTTTTGGAGTGTACTTTGGGATCATTTTAAGCAAGCAATACAGTCATTTTTACACAATAGTTGAGTTAAACGAAAGCAGGTTGGGTAAACATTTAACCCTGGGTTAAACAACCCATTTGCTGGGTTTGTCCATTTTCAACCCAGCTTGGGCTGTTTTAAACCCAGCATTTTTTAGAGTAAATGCTGTGAACAGTGTCCTGGAAGAGACTGGTTTGGAAGACACTGTTTTCAGCACATTGTTACTGTTTGTAATACTGTGTATCAAGTGCTGAAGAAGAACTGAAATTCAGATATGATAATCGGTGTTTGTTTTCCGACACGCTGTAAGTGGTCGACCAATCACAACAGACTGGTCTGTCTGACTAATCAGAGCAGAGTCGAGTCTGAATCTCTGAATGTTTTCAGATTCTTTAAAAAATGAGGTAATGTGCATTATGAGAAAATTAAAGTGCTTTTTGACCTTGGATGCATGTAAATCTGTTGTAGGAGACTCCAAACAAAATAGCATAATAGGAGCACTTTAATATCAAATGTCTTATTTGAAATTATGCATTTATTTTACAACATAATTACTTAAAATTCCCCAATAAGAGAAAATGTGCATGGTCTATATTGCCAAGACTGCTGCTCAATTTTCAATATAATGCTAATCTCAAAATAGCCAAATATCAGCCAATTGATCAGTCTGGGTGGTGCGTTGAACTATTTTACATGTTTTTTTTTTTTCTTCAATCAAAGGATTTGTGACGTGCAAAGGTCTTTGAAAGACATTCTGGTCTGTAGGAACTCATGGTTTAAATCTCAAACCGAGACATTCACGCATGACTCATAATGGCTTTATATGTAATGAATGACATGCTGAAGGGAGAATAATGAAAGCTTTCCTCATATTCGGTCCAGGACTAATATTTCAACTTTTACTGCGGTCTTTAAGTCGCACAAGACCACAAACGTGGCTTTGTTCATGTCGCTATTAATATTCTCTGAGGAATCAGTGGGCAGAAATGAAATCTCAAACGCCATCAAACGTTAGATTTACGAGCCACGGATGCAACATCTCACAACACGGATGGTGATGGTGTCATATCCGTGTTCATTTCTGTAAAGGGCATAATGGGAAGGGGATCATCTTTCAGCAATTCCTGTCCTTCCGCTCTACCTGCGAGTGATGTATTGCATTATTAGATTTTACATTTCTGAAATGCAACCCTTCCAGATCCTCTTCCGGATTTCAGCTTTTTGTTTCTCACAATGATCTGTGCACATATTAATCTTATCTGCCATATTAAAGGTGCATTATGTAATATTAAGAGCTAGTGGTTGAAATGGGTATTGCAGTCCGATTTCAAAATATTGGAGAGAGTTGTTTTCCCCACCCTCTCCTGCTCAGACTCGACGTTCACGCGGGTTGCCAGGACATTATAAGGTTACACTGTAAGTTTTAGAGTTGATTTATCCGCATTTTAAATAGAGCTGTTTAGATGGATGGCGAGGCTTTATAGTCGGATATAATCTTCCATCTCTAACCGGGTTTGTTTGCCGGTTTCAATGGCTGCAATACGCGGTGTTTTCCACTAACTCGCAACCCAGGGTGTCACACAGACCGATTTTCTGACATGGTTGCCAATTCTGTATTTTTTCCGCAGAATTGGGCTACTGTTACACTGTTGCCACGGGTTGTTTTTTTAGTGCGCAGGTTACAGCAACCCCTTAATTTTTATTTCCCAAAACGCGTTTTTGCCATGTTACGGTGGGTTTTGTTTCACAAACCTGGCAACCCTGAGAAAAACAAAGATCACATGAGAAAATATCAAACCATCACTCATCTGATGACAAATATATCAGACACGATGAAAGCTGTAGCTTTATGAAAAGCTAAATTGAAGATCATTTCAAATTAAAAGTTTTCTGAAATGTTGTTTAAATATGCAAATTAGGCTTTGTCTAATTAAATAGGTATGCATTTGCAATTTGCATACATTTCAAGAACATTGGATGAAGCCAGGTACAAAATTATTGTTTAAATTGTCATTTCCTCTGTGTTTTTTGTTCTGTATAGGTTTAAATGTTTTTTTTTTAATGATTTCTTTGTGCTTCTATAACAATGACCAAATGCAAGAAGGTTAGAAATGAACCAGAAAGCTCTTAGATGTCCGTCACATGCAGTTTGGCCGTAGCGCTTCAGCTGCCGTATTTACTTCACACAGAGATCCGTCAGTCAGTCATGAGGCGTTATGTATGGCTTCAGCACATAACATTTGATTTCTCTGATCGTTTACCGCTCGTTCCACTCTTGTTATCATCATTTGTCCATTAGAGCGCTGTAGAATCAGCTCTGACTGTGTTGAATTGCATATGAGCTGCAGGCTATTATACACAAACTCCATGCTCCAGGACCCTTATTAGTGCTGCTACAACTGATCAAAGTCAGAGTTGAATTATTCAGTTAATTGTAGAAATAATCAACATTATCAGAGTAGTTGTTAGTTGCAGCCCTGTTTGCATATATACAGGAGATCCATTAATGATGGTGGTCAGAAGAACAACCTGTTTACCATGATTTAATGAATCTGTTCTTTCTATGAGGTGATGGGAAATAAAGGCTGAGTATTTAAGAATTAAAAAAGTGATATTTTTAATCTTTACAGGAATTTGAGTATAATAGTAATAATATATTAGTATGTATATCATGTGTGTATGTATATGTGTATAAATTCTAATAATAACGATAATAATTAATGATACATTTTTATACATTTATTTATGTGAAAAAATTGAAAATAATATAGTGTGTATGTTTATA